>NC_083317.1:13725366-14027477 GCF_963455315.2 Globicephala melas | reverse complement strand
AGACTAAACCAAGAGAAATGACAACTCCCTCAAGATTGTCACCAAAGCATTGTACGGCACCAAGTACTTGACTCCTTTAGCCAAGATCATTCTTGAAATTTTGGCATTGTGAGGGAACTAACAAAGCTCTGACGACCACAGTCCATGACATCACTGCTGCCCAGAAGACCAAAGATTGTCCTCTGGCAGTGGCACTCTGGCCATGATACTGTCCAGAGCACAGCCCCTGTATTTCCTGGCACGGCCCAGGCTGTGGGGGAAGTTATCCCAGAGCTGCCTCTGAAACTGACTGGTGTGGTCTTCTGTGTCCTCACACCCAACCTGATTATATTAGGTCTGACCTACTGTCTAGAGAATGCTACTGTATAATTTTCCAAGGCCTGTCATAACAAATTGCCACAAACTGGCTGACTGAAGACTATAGAAATGTATTCTCTCACAGTTCAAGAGGCCAAAAGTGCAAAATCATGATGTCAGCAGGATTAGTTGCCTCTTGGGGACTCAGGGGGATAATTGTTCCATGCTTTTCTCTTAGCTGCTGACAGTTGCCAGCAATCTGTGGCATTCCTTGGCTTGTAGATGCATCTTTTCATTCTCTGCCTCTGTCTTCACAGAGACATAAAATGTACAGGCATTCTCCCTGTGTATCTCTTATCTTCCCTCTGTGCATATCTCTGGCCAAATTTCCCTCTTCTTTCCTATAAGGACATCTGTCATTGGATTAACTGGGGTACAGTTTAATCCATATTACCTCATCTTATCTTGATTATACATGTATCGGCAAATACATTTTCAAGTAAAGTCACATTCTGAGGTTCTGGGTGGACATGAATTTGGACAGGATACTATTCAACCTAGTAGAACTACCAAATATGATGCATTAAGAAGGTGATGAAGCAGACATTGAAGAGTTCTCTGAAGATCATATCCTGAGATATAAAAAAGACCAGTTTGCC
This sequence comes from Globicephala melas, assembly GCF_963455315.2. Taxonomy (NCBI): domain Eukaryota; kingdom Metazoa; phylum Chordata; class Mammalia; order Artiodactyla; family Delphinidae; genus Globicephala; species Globicephala melas. Next base: position 14,026,521 of record NC_083317.1, on the reverse strand, counting down.
TCCTATGGTATTCAAAGTGAAAAATCACACCTTCAGCTTTGAAGCTGAGGTTGGCATTGATTCAGTGAATACTACATGAAGCTCATTTCCCAGTGGGAGAATTAATATGACCATAGCAACCATGTGTTTGACTTCATGGTCTACATGGCCACCAAGCAGTAAAAGCTCTGTATCACCAACCCAGCAAGGACACAAGAAAAAGGAAATTCTTCAGTTGCAGGGGAGTAATTCCCCCCCAACTCTAACACTGAGAATCTCCCATCCTCTACAGGATTCCCATTTCAGGCTCCTAAAGAAAGATAGGAGATTAGGGATCCCTACCTTGTCGGGTGCCATTAATATTATCCTAAAATCTACAGCAGCATATAGGAGAGGGGTGGAAGTGGGAAAGCCAAATTGAGAAATATGCCTTCAATTTAATTAGCATTTGTTGAGAGCTTCCTAAAAAACATAACATCACACTAGGCACTGCTGAAAATAAAAAGATGAATAGGACCCAGAATAGGCCTTCAAAGAACCTCCAACTTAGCGAGGAAGAAAAGTGCATATACAACCAAATCACTGACTGATTGGGTAAATAAATGGAGATAGAAGGTGGGTGACACAGGAGTAGAGAAAAAGGAAAGAGAAATGATGTGAAACAGTCCTCAGAGAACTTCAGTCATGGGTCCACTCAGGGCTTTTATCCTTGCTATGCTTCTACCTGCAACTTTAATGTCATGAGTCTATGTGACTCATCCCCTCACCCTCTTCAGGTCTTGTTCAGATGTCACCATCTAGGGGAGGCCTTCCCTGATCATTCTTATTTATAACTTCTATCTTCCCATATATCTTTCTCCACTTAATTTTTCTTCATATCATTCATCACCATATAGCCAATTGTACTTTACTCATTTATTTTGTTTACTCTCTTTTCTTCTCAATAAAACAGACTCTGTGAGGTCATGTATGCTTTTCTTTTTTTCCCCCACCACAGGAACAAACTAGAGAAAAGAATCTGATATACTGGGGTCAAATAATAAAGTAATTTAAATATCAAGGTATTGCAAAAGGCATGGAATTCATTTTAAATATAGTGGCAAATAAGAGAAGCTTTTGAGCAAATGAATGACGTAATCAGGTTGATATTCTGAGACACAGTGATCATTACTTCTTTGCCAATTCATTTATTCATATCCTATTTCCTTGAAACCATTATTTGCTAAACACTCTTGAGTAAAAAATCTCTCCTTGAGTATTAGCCTTGATTGCATTGGATTTGTGGCAGTTTATGTAAGCAGCATTCTCCAGCTATGTTTTCAGGAACACTGGGTCTGGGAGGTATTAAAAGGTATTCCAAAAACCCAAGTTTCCAAGATGAAAAATACACTGTCAAATGCTGTAAAATAAAGTCCCTTTAGGGATATTCACAATATGCATTCATTCTTAAAATTTTACTTGAGCACCTCTTGTATGACAGGCAGTATAATAAGAATACCAACTGGAATGTAAGGGAGCATTTTTAAATGTCCTCTGGAGAATCGTATAGAAAGAACCAATCTGACGTCGTTCAACAAACTAACATATCTGTGCAATAAAAATACTTTTAAGTTGAGAAATAATTTTTTAAGTTTTTTTTGAAAAGTACTGTTTTAGAGTATATGTTAAAATATGAAAGTCTTAAGAGTGTACAGGCTTCCTAAAGAAAATGATGGGTGTTTCTACACAGAAATAAAGAATAAGCCATGTTAAGTCAAACTGGTTATTTTAAAAATAACCATGTGGAGGCAGTTTTGCCTGCATTCAACTGAATATTTTCAAAATAAGATTTTGATAGAAAATTGATTCAGACCTACCAAGTTAATCTCAACTCAACCTCAGTAGAGTATGTATACTTGACCATGAGACTTGAAAATCCCTTTTTCAGATGCTGAATGAGGATTGAGTTTCAGTGAATGAGAAGAAAGCTTCTGAAAATTGGTACTTTATTTGAAACTATTTTTTGCAAATAATTTATATCATATTGTGCATTTATTTGTTTGCATAAGTGTCTTATGTTACAAATTGTAAGATGTGTAAGGTCTTTAAAAGTAAGAAACCTACTATTACTTTTCATTTTTGTTTGATTTTTCTCTGTGCATTCTATACTCTGGAAACCATGTTGCCTTGTGCAGACTCTTCAGAATACTAGAACCACCATACATGTTTCTTTTGTGAAATTATTTTGTTCTACCATTTTATTCACTTAAGTATCTGTTCCTTTTTAGATTTTGGACTTTCATGTGACTATTGCAGTTGCTATTTTCACCACCCCAAAATGCTCAGTTGTTCTGGACAATATTTCCTTACCATGTAAAATTTCATCTTGCTCTTCTGGAAATTTCTTTCTATTTTACTTCCCAATTATCACTGGTAATATGTCATTACTTTCAGTTCTTCATTAGTAAAAATTCACCACATTAAATAAAGTACAAAATTTATTACAACTTAATTCATCTTTCCCACACTCTCCTTTTCTTTTTTGCACCGATACTCTCATGTTAATCATAAACAATGACTTTGTGCCACCCTAAATAAAATTCAGAACCTTTGTATCCCCAACCTTCATTTGTAAAGTGAAGTCCTCTCCATAAAAACACTGCAAACTCCCAGAATGTGTGGTAGTAAAGTTTTATATTCTTCTTCCAGCTCTTTACTACTTCTTACCAAATATACTATTGATCTTCTAAACTAATTTTCCTTTCTTGAATCAATGCTTTTTCTCTGTGCTGGGAACATCATCAAATTTGGAAATTTTCATTTGTTTCCCCCTCTTGACATTGTTTACCTCCTATGTTCTTCATCCTCCATGAAGTTTCTCCAACTTGGGAGAAAAAAAATAATTATTAACCTTCATTCATCCAAAAAAATAGAAAATAAGCCATTTATTATCCCACTAGATACTTTGTAATTCATATGTATTAGATTTAATCTATCCAATTCTATAAAATAGTCACACAAAAATCCAGTATTATTATAATATTTATGGAAATTCCTTTAGTTCAAAGTCAGTGTTCATTTAATATGGTCTTTAAAATGCACGTATAATTTATAGTAGATTACATCATGTGTAAGAAATATTTAATAACTATAGATTTATGTAAATAAATACATTTAATTTTGAAAGCGGGTGATTGGGTTAACAGTAAATCATATCTGTGTTGTGTTTTCCCTTCATTCTAAGAGGATCAAATATTTTTTTCTTCTTCCTTCTAATCATTAGCCTTCCATTATTATGGCATTCTGCCTTGTTTTCTCATTTTATTTCTTCTGGGTCTTTCTTCATCAGTCTCCTCAACTCTACTTTCTTCTCCTGCCTACTTGACTCTAAGAGATTTTTTTTTTTTTTTGCTGCTCCATGAGGCATGTGAGATCTTAGTTCCCTAACCAAGGATTGAACCCATGCCCCTGCAGAGGAAGCACAGAGTCTTAACCACTGGACCACCAGGGAAGTCACTCTAAGAGATTTTTAATGCTTTCTTTTGCCAATCCCAGTGACCTCTCCCCATTTTTGTGTTTCTCAACCTCTTTGGTGGTCACCACAGCTGATCACCTTCTTCTTCAAACCCTTTTCAATACCCTCCTCATTTTCCCTGTACTACATTACCTCTCACATGTTTCTTCATTGATTCCTCTGCCTCTAACTTAACTCTAAGGCAGTCTTCCAAGATTCAATTCTTTGACTTTACACCCTTTTCCTCTAAATTCTCTCATTACATTACAGTTTGTACTCCAAATGCAATGGCTGGCCTGTTGAAGGCACTCAATTAAAACTCAAAAGAAAAATATGCATGAGTAAATATTTTCTGTCATGTTTACAGCTTTAAATAACAAATTAATATTAGCCATTTTCAAATTGGTAAGTCATGTACTCTCCTCCTTCTTGAGTCTACAAATCTCAGCTAGGCAATTCCCTTCTTGCATGTGGCAACTCTAAAAAAATGCACAATGTGAAAGTTGTGAGTTAAGTTTTATTTGGGGAAAAATGAGGACTATAGCCTGGGAGACAGCATCTCAGATAGCTCTGAGGAACTGCTCTAAAAAGGTGGGGGGAAGGTCAGTATATATGTGATTTTGCTGAAGGGGGAGTACATGCAATCAAGCACATATTTTTTGCAGAAATTTTTTACTAATCTCATGAAGGTTACTGCTAGTCATGAGTAGAAGACATCACAACAAAGGATTTTAGTGCTTTTCTAGACATGAGGAGATAAAAAAAATTGGGCTCATATACAAAAATTGGGCTCATAAAATCATCTCCTGAAAATACCTAACTATCTGAAGACCTGTTCTACCAGTTTTTCCCAGAGCACAGAGTGCCTTATTTCTGCTCTCCACCCTGAACTCCTTTCAGGGGATGTTGAAAGTCAGCAAATGCAGCAGCACATGATTTAATCCTTGTAGGGGTAAATGGAAAGTGCCAATGGAAAGTGCCAATTTGTAGATGACACATGTGTTATCATAACCTCAAATCCATGTATTTCCAGCAAAACTGACTTCTCCTGAAAATATTCCTGCCCGTTAGTAGCACTACCTCTCCTGATGATTACTCAAGCTCAGTATAATAGTACCACATCTACTCATTTATTTGTGTCACTAAACCCAATAATTTTCCATTGGGAATGTCACATGTCCATTTCTCTTTACTCTGTTGTTACAACAAGCCTAATTCTGGGCGTAATCTCCTCACTCTTGGATCCCTCACTGAACCATTAGCTCCAGGTACTCAGACATCTTGCATTTCTACACTCCAATCTATTCTGCACATTGTTACCAAATTTGTATTTCCTATCACAGATTTCTTCTGTTTAACATTCTGGATTTCATGTTCTGCTCATTCTTAATCCTCTGCCTGGCTCACAGATCTTTTTAAATATACTTCCTCACCAACCATTCTGAATCTGTTCAACACTCTATTGCAACAATCATAAAATTATTTATTAAATTCATACATATGAAAGACACCAACCATATTCCCTAGACCACAAATTTAATGCCAATTTTCATCTCTGCCTCTGTCCCCAAGTAGTTCTCCCACCTTGAATTTTGCCTTCTTTTTTAATCTACTGGTCTAGCTCTTCAAGTCCAATTCAAGTTTTCCCTTCTATGGAATCATTCTGTGGTCACCAGAGTCTTCTGAATTCCTGCCAATCTTCTTGTTTGTGTCACACAGCTATTACCTACTATGTAGCTATTACCTACTAAGTTGTGTTCTTGAGGTGTTAGTCTTGATTTTCCAAATAGGTTTGTTCTTTGATGGCAGGAACTGTATTTAATCTGTGTCTCTACAACACCCATCACAGCAGTGATCAAACACATATTAAGTGCTCAATGAATCCCTGTTAATCCTGTGCTAGGCCCAAGTGGAAGAAATATTTTTCACTAACTCTTAATTTGACATCATTTGTTTAAGAGCCACGGTTGCTGAAAATGTGAGCCATGAGCCCAGAGCATCAGCATCACCAGGGAAATTGTTAAAAATAAAAATTCCCAGACTCTACTCGAGATCTACTAAATCAGAAACTCTAGTGGTGGGGCCCAGAAATCTGTTTTTCAAGCCCTCTGAGTGATTATGATTTACACTGTCATTTGAGAACCATGTCTATGGATGAATCATCTGGTCATCAGGGCAATGTTTCTAGATAAAATAGTGCTGGGCAACACAAATGGTTAATTTACTGAGCTTTTTTTTTTTTTTTAGGACATTTTGACCTGCTTAAAACAAGGCAAGTGGTGATTAGCAATGTCCTTATTGTGATTCACAAAGTTTACATGATAATGGAAACACAGCCTATTTCCACAATCCTTCTTCAAAACCTAAAAGGTTTTGCAGCAAAGGTTAATATTCCATATTTCTTTTAACTTTTGCCTTATTGTCCCCCCAAACTGACTTATCATGCAGTTCTGAAATTGGAAGCTAAAGAACAGAGGTTATTGTTGAAAGCCACATACTTCAGAATATATTGGAAGATTTTAAGACCCAAACATTAGATTTCAGTTACTCCATTCACCACCCTTTATGGATAACCTCATCTTAGAGGATCTGAATAGAGGGGAGATCAAGAAAAGAGACTGAAGATGCTGAAGTGAGGACCCCAAAGAGACCATTACAAGTTCAGAATGTTTTAAGGGTAATTGAGGGAACTCAGTGTTGACCTGTAATCTGTTCAAGGGCCACAGTTGTACAAAGGGAAGCCATGAACCCCAGAAACTTAGCAGTTGATTTCATTTCCACCTAGTTGGGTAGTGTGTTAGAATTCTCCAGAGAAACAGAACCTTACAAGATACAGTGTAGGTAGGTGGATAGATGATATGTACACATAGATTATAATAGGAGATACATAGAGTATATAGGATATAGATGATATTAAGCATATATAGGATATATATATATATATATATAGGCTATTATAGGAGATAGGAAAGTTTTATTTTGAGCAATTTGGCTCACATGATTTTGAGGACTGTCAAGAGCAAAATCTGCAGGGCAGGCTGGAGACACAGGGAAAAGTTGACATTGTAGCTCAAGTCTAAAGGCATTCTGTAGGCAGGATTCTCTCTTTCTCTGGTGGACCTGGCTGTGTTTTTTCTCTTAAGGCCTTCAACTGGTTGAATGAGACACACCCACATTATGGAAGGCAATCTGCTTTACTAATTTAAATGTTAATCTCATCTTTAAAAATGCCTTCACAGAAACATCTAGACTGATGTTTAACTGAACATCTGGGCTTCATAGTCCAGCCAAATGGACACATAAAATTAACCATCACAGATGGTGAACAGTCTGAGTCCTTGATGTTTATTATAACATAATTCAGGTTCTCCACACATATTTAATAACAGAGCTACTTTGAGCTTTAATCTCAATCAAATGGAAAGTATATATCTCCAGGTAGCAGTTTAAAAACAAAAAAAAGATTTGGCTGCTTTGGGAGAGACTTTTCAATGATTTGGTCTGAGGCACAATTTTTCTTAGCAGGCTTTATGGTAATATTGAACATCTCACTCATGGAAGTGCATTTTATTTCCTGGGGAAGCTTTTATAAAATGACAACAGTCCCACCCCAGACCATTAAACTGAAATTTCAGGGACAGGGTCCAGGCACTGACACTTAATGAAAGCTCTTCCAAGGGAAACTGATGAGCATTCAGATTTGAGAATCACTGCTCCAAATAAAGGAAATGTCCTACAAACCCAGTCATCTGATGAATCTGATATTGCAATGGCTGAGAATAACAATCAGTCAGCTGTTTAGATTCATATCAACAAAATATAAGCTTCCTTAATAATTGCTTAATATCTTACCTTAAAGTTTAGTATTAATATTGTAAACATTTTTATATTTGTGTCTATTAGATGATTAGTCCTGGTCTTTCCTTTGAATTTTACACTTTTGATTTAGTTTTACATGCGTATCTCATAGAAAATACATACCTGTGTTTGCAGTTTTCTTTTATCTTCTTTTTTCTTTATTTTGCTTTTATAGTCCGTAGTTTCTTTTAGTTCCAACTCCTCAAATTGTCCCTGTTTTTATTAATATAGTCTGAATATTTTCCTAGTTTTATATATATTTTTCTCTTAGTATTTAATATATTTATTCTAATTTAGACATATTTTAATTATTTATACTAAATGATGTGTTTAAGTGGTTTCAATGCTCACCATTACTGCTTGGAACCAACTTCCCTATCTATAATTTATTTATTTGTATTCGACCTTCAAATGGCTAATGTATATCTTCAAGAATTTTATTCTTTTGTTTTGTCACTGTCAAAGATACACTAATAATCTGCTGATCTGGTCCTGCCCACCAGAAAGACAAGATCCAGCCTCATCCACCAGAACACAGGCACCAGTCCCCTCCACTGGGAAGCCTACAAAACCCACTGAACCAACCTTACCCATGGGGTACACACTAAAAACAACAGGAACTTGAACCTGCAGCCTGCAAAAAGGAGACCCCAAACACAGTAAGTTAAGCAAAATTAGAAGAAAGAAAAACATACAGCATATGAAGGAACAAGGTAAAGATGCACCAGACCAAACAAATGGAGAGGAAATAGGCAGTCTACCTGAAAAAGAATTCAGAGTAATGATAGTAAAGATGAAACAAAATCTTGGAAATAGAATGGAGAAAATAAAAGAAACGTCTAACAAGAACCTAGAAGAAATAAAGAGCAAACAAACAATGATGAACAACAAAATAAATGAAATTCAAAATTCTCTAGAAGGAACCAGTAGCAGAATAACGGAGGCAGAAAAATGGATAAGTGCTCTGGAAGATAAAAGAATGGAAATAACTACTGCTGAACAGAATAGAGAAAAAAGAATGAAAAGACTTGAGGACAGTCTCAGAGACCTCTGGGACAACATTAAACACACCAACATTCGAATTATAGGGGTCCCAAAAGAAGAAGGGAAAAATAAAGAGACTGAGAAAATATTTGACGAGATTATAGTTGAAAACTTCCCTAATATGGGAAAGGAAATAGTATCAAGTCCAGGAAGTGCAGAGAGTCCCATACAGGATAAATCCAAGGAGAAATATGTCAAGACACATATTAATCAAACTATCAAAAATTAAAGAAAAAGAAAAATATTAAAAGAAACAAGGGAAAAGCAACAAATATCATACAAGAGAATCCCCATAAGGTTAACAGCTGATCTATCAGCAAATATTCCGCAAGCCAGAAAGGGGTGGCAGGACATATTTAACGTAATGAAAGGGAAAAACCTACAACCAAGATTCCTCCACCCAGCAAGGATCTCATTCAGATTCGATGGAGAAATTAAAAACTTTACTGACAAACAAAAGTTAAGAGAATTCAGCACCACCAAACAACCTTTACAACAAATGTTAAAGGAACTTCTCTGGGTGGGCAGGAAACACAAGAGGAGGAAAAGACCTACAAAAACAAACCAAAAACAATTAAGAAAATGGTAATAGGAACATACATATCAATAACTACCTTAAAATGTAAATGGATTAAATGATCCAACCAAAAGACATAGACTGGCTGAATGGATACAAAAACAAGACCCGTATATATGCTGTCTACAAGACACCCACTTCAGACCTAGGGACACATATAGACTGAAAGTGAGGGGATGGAAAAAGATATTCCATGCAAATGGAAATCAAAAGAGAGCTGGAGTAGCAATTCTCATATCAGACAAATAGACTTTAAAAAATATATATCACAAGGGACAAAGAATGACACTACATAATGATATAGGGATCAATCCAAGAAGAATATATAACAATTGTAAATATTGATGCACCAAACATAGGTGCACCTCAATATCTAAGGCAAATGCTACAGCCATAAAAGGGGAAATTGACAGTAACACAATAATACTAGGGAACTTTAACACCCTACTTTCACCAATGGACAGATCACCCAAGATGAAAATAAACAAGGAAACACAAACTTTAAATAACACATTAAACAAGATGGACTTAACTGATATTTATAGGATGTTCCATTCAAAAACAACAGGATACACTTTCTTCTCAAGTGCTCATGGAACATTCTCCAGGATAGATCATATTTTGGGTCACAAATCAAGCCTTGCTAAGTTTAAGAAAATTGAAATCATTTCAAGTACCTTTTCTCACCACAACGCTATGAGACTAGATATCAATTATAAGAAAAAAACTTTAAAAAAGACAAAGAGCTGGAGGATAAACACTACACTACTAAATAACCAACAGATCACTGAAGAAATCAAAACATACTTAGAAACAAAGGATAGTGAAGACATGACAACCCAAAACCTATGAGATGCAGCAAAAGCAATTCTAAGAGGGAAGTTTATAGCAATACAATCCTACCACAAGAAACAAGACACAGCTCAAATAAACAACCTAGACTTGCACCTAAAGCAATTAGAGAAAGAAAAAACAAAACCCCAAAGTTAGCAGAAGGAAAGAAATCATAAAGATCAGATCAGAAATAAATAAAAAAGAAATGAAGGAAACAAGAGTAAAGATCAATAAATTTAAAAGCTGGATCTTTGAGAAGGTAAACAAAATTGATAAACTCATCAAGAAAAAAAGGGAAAAGACTCAAATCAACAGAATTACAAATTAAAAGTAGTAACAACTGACACTGCAGAAATACAAATGATCATGAAAGATTACTACAAGCATCTATATGCCAGTAAAATGGACAACCTGGAAGAAATGGACAAATTCATATAAAAGCATAACTTTCCAAGACTGAACCAGGAAGAAATAGACAATGTAAACAGACCCATCACAAGCACTGAACTTTAAACTGTAATTAAAAGTCTTCCAACAAACAAAAGCCCAGGACCAGATGGCTCCACAGGCGAATTCTATCAAATATTTAAAGAAGAGCTTACACCTATCCTTCTCAAATTCTTCCAAAATATAGCAGAGGGAGGAACACTCCCAAACTCAAGTCTATGAGGCCACCATCACCCTGATACAAAAACCAGACAAAGATGTCACAAACAAAGAAAACTACAGGCCAATATCACTGATGAACAGAGATGGAAAAATCCTCAACAAAATACTAGCAAACAGAATCCAAGAGCACATTAAAGGATCATACACCATGATCAAGTGGGGTTTATCCCAGGAATGCAAGGATTCTTCAATATACACAAATCAATCAATGTGATAAACCATATTAACAAATTGAAGGAGAAAAACAATATGATCCTCTCAATAGATGCAGACAAAGCTTTCAACAAAAGCTTTTCAAAAATTTCAACACCCATTTAGGATAAAAACCCTCCAGAAAGTAGGCATAGAGGGAACTTACCTCAACATAATACAGGCCATATATGACAAACCCACAGCCAACATCGACCTCAATGGTGAAAAACTGGAACCATTTCCACTAAGATCAGGAACAAGGCAAGGTTGCCCACTCTCACCACTATTATTCAACATAGTTTTGGAAGTTTTAGCCACAGCAATCAAAGAAGAAAGAGAAATAAAAGGAATCGAAATCGGAAAAGAAGAAGTAAAGCTGTCACTGTTTGCAGATGACACGATACTATACATACAGAATCCTAAAGATGCTACCAGAAAACTACTAGATCTAATCAATGAACTTGGTAAAGTAGCAGGTTACAAAATTAATGCACAGAAATCTCTTGCATTCCTATACACTAATGATGAAAAATCTGAAAGTGAAATTAAGAAAACACTCCCATTTACCATTGCAACAAGAAGAATGAAATATCTAGGAATAAACCTACCTAAGGAGACAAAAGACCTGTATGCAGAAAACTATAAGACACTGATGAAATAAATTAAAGATGATACAAAAAGATGGAGAGATATACCATGTTCTTGGATTGGAGGAATCAACATTGTGAAAATGACTATACTACCCAAAGCAATCTACAGATTCAATGCAATCCCTATCATACTACCACTGGCATTTTTCACAGAATTAAAACAAAAAGTTTCACAATTTGTATAGAGACAAAAAAGACCCCAAATAGCCAAAGCAATCTTGAGAAAGAAAAGCGGAGCTGGAGGAGTCAGGCTCCCTGACTTCAGACTATACTACAAAGCTACAGTAATCAAGACAGTATGGTACTGGCACAAAACCAGATATATAGATCAATGGAACAGGATAGAAAGCCCAGAGATAAACCCACACACATATGGTCACCTTATCTTTGATAAAGGAGGCAAGAATGTACAGTGCAGAGAAGACAGCCTCTTCAATAAGTGGTGCTGGGAAAACTGGACAGGTACATGTAAAAGAATGAAATTAGAACACACCCTAACACCATTCACAAAATAAACTCAAAATGGATTAAAGATGTAAATGTACAGCCAGACACCATCAAACTCTTAGAGGAAAACATAGGCAGAACACTCTATGACATAAATCACAGCAAGATCCTTTTTGAGCCAACTTCTAGAGAAATGGAAAAAAAAACAAAAATAAACAAGTGAAACCAAATGAAACTTAAAAGCTTTTGCACAGCAAAGGAAACCATTAACAAGATGAAAATACAACCTTCAGAATGGGAGAAAATATTTACTAATGAAGCAACTGACAAAGGATTAATCTCCAAAACATACAAGCAACTCATGCAGCTCAATATCAAAAAAACAAACAACCCAATCCAAAAATGGGCAGAAGACCTAAATAGACATTTCTCCTAAAGAAGATATACAGTTTGCCAACAAACACATGAAAGAATGCTTAACATCATTAATCATTAGAGAAATGCAAGTCAAAACTACAATGAGATATCATCTCACACTGATCAGAATGATCATCATCAAAAAACCTACAAACAATAAATGCTGGAGAGGGTGTGGTAAAAGGAAACCCTCTTGCACTGTTGGTGGGAATGTAAATAAATACAGCCGCTATGGAGAACAGCATGGAGGTTCCTTAAAAAACTAAAAATAGAACTACCATACAACTCAGCAATCCCACTACTGGGCATAAACCCTGAGAAAACCATAACTCAAAAAGAGTCATGTACCACAATGTTCATTGCAGCTCTGTTTACAATAGCCAGTGGAAGCAACCTAAGTGTCCATTGACAGAGGAATGCATAAAGAGGATGTTGCGCATATATACAATGGAATATTACTCAGCCATAAAAAGAAACGAAATTGAGTTATTTGTAGTGAGGTGGATGGACCTAGAGTCTGTCATACAGAGTGAAGTAAGTCAGAAAGAGAAAAACAAATACTGTATGCTGACACGTATATATAGAACCTAAGAAGAAAAGAAAAAAAGGTCATGAAGAAGCTAGCGGCAAGATGGGAATAAAGACACAGACCTAGTAGAGAATGGACTTGAGGATATGGGGAGGGGGAAGGGTAAGCTGTGACAAAGTGAGAGAGTGGCATGGACATATATACACTACCAAACATAAAATAGATAGCTAGTGGGAAGCAGCCACATAGCACAGGGAGATCAGCTCGGTGCTTTGTGACCACCCAGAGGGGTGGGATAGGGAGGGTGGGAGGAAGGGAGACACAAGAGGGAAGAGATATGAGAATATATGTATAACTGATTCACTTTGTTATAAAGCAGAAACTAACACACCATTGTAAAGCAATTATACTCCAATAAAGATGTTAAAAAAAAAATTACTACCAGATGTGTTTAACGATGTGTTTTCCAGGCAAGTTTATTTTATATTAAAAAGATAAAATGCCGGGGCTTCCCTGGTGGCGCAGTGGTTGAGGGTCCGCTTGCCGATGAGGGGGAGGCGGGTTCGTGCCCTGGTCCGGGAAGATCCCACATGCCGCGGAGCGGCTGGGCCCATGAGCCATGGCCGCTGGGCCTGCGCGTCCCGAGCCTGTGCTCTGCGGCGGGAGAGGCCACAGCGGTGAGAGGCCCGCGTACCAAAAAAAAAAAAAAAAGATAAAATGTTAAAAAAAGTAAGAAGAACCTAGGGGCACGACGGGAATAAAGATGTAGACCTACCAGAGAACGGACTTGAGCATATGGGGAGGGGGAAGGGTAAGCTGGGACAAAGTGAGAGAGTGGCATGGACATATATACACTACCAAATGTAAAATAGACAGCTAGTGGGAAGCAGCCGCATAGCACAGGGAGATCAGCTCGGTGCTTTGTGACCACCTAGATGGGTGGGATAGGGAGGGTGGGAGGGAGGGAGATGCAAGAGGGAAGAGATATGGGTACATATGTATATGTATAACTGATTCACTTTGTTATAAAGCAGAAACTAACACACCATTGTAAAGCAATTATACTCCAATAAAGATGTTAAAAACAATACACAACCTTGTGTTGTGTGTGTTTCTGTTTGAAGACATTTTATTTCATATGTATTTTTTACTCATTAGCATTGAACTCATAGCCAACAGCACTGGAACTCATGGCTGAACAGAGCTTATCTAAAACGTGTATTTTCTCCAGAGGGCACATCACAGTCTCCCCGTGCTTAGGAAGCTAGACAGAACTGCAGCTCTATGCCTGGGGCCCATTTTAAACAGTGAAATTACCAACAAAAGGCACAGACATATAGAAAATCTGGCACTGAATATACTGTGAAAAGTGTGCTTGTTCTAGGGCGAAACGAAGCCAGAGGATTGTCTTGTTCGACCTCAGCAAGGAAAGTGCATATCGGGTGACCAGACCTTCCTCCCTCTGCGCATGTCTGCAAATGATTGCAAAAGTGCTGCATGTATTCATGTTGGATTTACAAATAGATTTCAGCTAGTAGGTACATTTACAAAAACAGAATCCACAAATAAGGAAGACCAACTGTATTTTATATTGATTACTTATTGAAATGATAACATTTTGGATATATTGGGATAAGCAAAATACATGCTAAAAGCAAAAAAAAAAAAAAAAAAAGATTTGTAACATTTAATGTCATGGGTACTGACGAATCAGGTGGAAACCAGACATACACAATTGAAATGAACAGTTGAACATTATCCCTGCCAGCCTGTGAGGAGGGCACCGAAATAGGAGACAAAAATATGTCAGTAGCGTATCTGACACAAAAGATACACAAACTTGTTAGGACCAGTAAAACGTGTTTATTTGGAAATATAATAAGTCCCTTATATACGAACCTTCAAGTTGTGCACTTTGAAAATGTGAACAGATGCTCGCATGTCTAATCACGTAAGTTAGTTCACGTGTCTGGTGTACATTGTCATGTGCGTGCATCCTCTACAAATCGTTGTTCTTTTATGTACTTTACTGCACAGTCCTGTATAGAGTACAGTAGCACAGTATGCTTATTTCAAGCCCAGGATGTCTGGAAGCAAACATAAAAGCAGCTGTGATGTAACTGGTACTGTACTGTACTTTTCAAGGTATTGTACTGTAAGATTAAAAATGTTCTCCTTATTTTTGTGTTTGTTTTTTTATGTATTATTTGTGTGAAAAGTATTATAAACCTATTGCAGTATAGTACTATATAGCCGATTGTGTTAGTTGGATACTTAGGCTAACTTTGTTGGACTTACACACAAATTGGACTTACAAACGTGTTCTCAGAATGGAATTCCTTCATATGTAGGGGACTTATTGTAATCACAATATAGAAACATAGAATAAGAAGGTAGTGGGTTTACACTTGGACTATGGTCAAAGTGAAGTCTTTTGCTTTCCAGGAAGATTATGGAGTAACTCAGGCCCCCTCAATTACAAATAGGACTTTCAAGAAGACAATCAAAAAGTTTTCTGCAGGCTCTGAATATTCTAGGAGAAACGATGTGATTGTGAGACATTGAAATGGAAAAAGCCTGGGCTAATCATTTAGAGGAAAATGTGCACTGCAATTACATTTTAGCAGCAAGAATAATATCTTCTATAGAAAAATGGTTGGTATCCACAGCAGGCAGAGCAATAGCCACAGCTGTAGCCACAACCATATATATCCACGGCCATATCCACGGCCATATCCAGAACAATATCCACAGCTACCACATGAGTTTCTGTAGTTGTGTTTACACTGTGTTTACAGGAGGGAGTTTGGTAGTTCTGTAGAGGATCAGACAGGGGTTTCTGAAGTCTGAATGTTATCTCTTGCCCTAGGACTTTTAATACTACTAGAAATGAGTGGAACATACAACACAGACTCTGTGGCCTCATTATCACAGTAATTTTCATTTTTAAAAATCTCATCAAACTAAGGACAACATTTTTTTCATGTAGTTATGTCCAAGATCTAGCCATAGCTAGGCATGAAAATTATAAGAAACCAGATGTAACCTTCACATTGAACAAGCATGTCTTGTGGAATGTAATCAGACCTAATTTAGATTTTCATCCCAGGAGGCATTAACTCTTCTGTGCTTCCAGGTACATATATGTGTGCACTGGGAGATGCTCCAGCATCTCATATCTCAGAATTGATAGGAAAACACCAGGGCTGGAGGTGAGAGGCAAACAGCAGGGGCATAAGGGGAGAAATTCTCAGGTTATATCTACAAAAATGTGGATGGAACCAGGTAGAATTCCTACTGCAGTTGTGGCTAGTGCAAAAATCAGGTGAGGCAAAGAAGATCTGATTGGTACAAAACAGGGGTTGGTATAATATATCAAAATAAAAGCGACCATGATTTTGTCCAATACAACATAACCAACTCTAGTTAAGCATTCTTGGAATATTTCAGTATGATACTTTCTTTGAAACATTTTGCCCAGTTACATCATCAAAATTTTATCTACACAAATCCTACTGATTCTTCAAAGCACAGCTTAGACTACACCTCATATTAGAAGCATTCCTGGACATTCACAATGTGCTTTAGCTGTAATTTCTCTATTCTTCCACAGCTCCCCATGTTTAAATGTATTGTGATCCTGAATATGCTGTATTAGCACACTGTTTTAATTACCTGATTCCTTCAGTCAATTGTAACGTAAGACAGATAATTTTATCTTCTGTGACTCTAAAGACCTAAACACTCACTGTTGAATGAGAGCCTGTAAGATTTCTTCCACCTGGAAAAATTGTAATTATTTTGATGTGTAGGATGTTATATAAGAAAAATAACAACAATGATAATAACAATTAATAATATTTATATTTCCCTTTATAGCTTTGAGGCACACTCATATTTATTACTTCATTTGATTCTTACAAAAACAATGTAATAAGAAGTTGTGGTATTTATTGTCGTATGCACAGACGAGAAAACAGAGGCCAAGGAGAGTTGTCTTGCCCAAGGACTCTCAGCTGTTTAGTAATAGAGTTGAATTAGTCCAAATCCTACTATAACCATAAAATCTAGGGGAGGATCCATGAACTATTTTTTCCTCCAGTTTTTAAGATGGAAAATATTCACTGCATCTGACGAAAATTACCAGTATTTTGCAACTTCTGCCTTACACTTTTATCCTCTGGATTTCCTTTTTTTGTGATCTTTGCCATTCTAGCCAAAGCATGCTGTAAACCATCAAGCGAACAACTGAGTCCCTCTCAGAACTGCTCCATAAGCCTTAAGTACCACACAGTGGTATTAGAGCTGTTCTGCTCATGCAAAGGCATTCTCTGTCTGTTGAGAGTAGAAATTCCTTAACACTCTGCAAGTTAATTTTAGAAATTACAGCATTTGAGTGGAAGTGATTATAACTTTTCTAGGCATCTCAAATTTTAATCAATAGGATATAAGCACTCTAGATCAGCAACTTTCATGTCAAAATTAAAACCTCAGATTCTAGGTTTGCTTTCTAATTATGACTGTACCACTTTTGCAATTCTTTCCACTAAAATATAGTCAGCATTGGCTCCATTCCTGCAAACTTCATGACCCTATCCACATTTCACGTGTCACCTGCTATTTCCCAAAATAGCTCTAGCATGACCATATTTATTTGCATCATTTCATTACTTGTTTTTCTAGGCAGTGACTGAACCACACAGTTTAACTTTACAAGAATTTTTGAATGCCTACATCATGCAAGCCCTATTCCGGTACATAGAATATTGAATAAAAATATGTATATAGTGCTCAAAGGTGAGCTCTAGGCTTTTGAAAGTCTCCAGGGAGAGTGAATACCATTTCCATTTGGACCAGTCTCCATCCTTTCACCACATGCTACATGAAAGATTAGTCATTTCAATATTTACATTTCCTCACTTATTCACTCTTCAGTTTACTGCAACCACTATTTACTGTTATCACATTACCGCCTCCAAAAAAAAAAAACAGAACACTTTTCACGAAAGATCTTATGTCTTTTGTCAAACCTAATGGAAACTTCTCAAGTAATTATTATAATTTGATGATAAAGTAAAAAAGCAGGACCAAATCACCAGAAAACAAACTATTCCACTAAAGCCCACTAATTTGTTACTAATAATACAATGACAAATATTATATCAATATACCTGGTGTCACAGTGTATTTTAGCATTCATAACTATGGAGTATATATATATGATACACGTACAAAACATCTAAAAGAAGTGCACCTACCTATTTGACATGAGGAAACAAATTATTGATTAAAATTCTGGGATTTTAAAAATATTATCAATAAAAATAATATATAAAATTGTCATTTTTGTAGATTAAGATGGTTAAATGTCAACAATTTCATTATTCAACAACCTAATAATAAATATAACAAAACATCTACTGAGTTCTCACGATGGTATAGAATGCATATTTTATTTAGTTCAGTACTCTCAACAATACTGATCTAGCACTATTCTGTCATTTTACCTTTGAGTATACTGAGGCTCAGAGAAGTTAGATAATGTTCCTACGATCACACAGCTAATAACTGATGGCGTCTATGCTTGAGCATGTAGTGTGACTCCAGAACCTAGGCTCTCCATCACTATCTATACAATCTTCTTATTTTAAGTGTGATCATTTGTATGACCTTGAGGAAATGATATCTTGAAGGAGAGTACAGTTAAAGACAATGTTTCCTGCACCGGAGAATGTGGATATTGACTCAAAACAGGCTAAAGATTTCTGAACATGCAAAACTATTGTAGCCTCTCTTCATTTATTTCCATGGATCTTTCTTTTCTTTCTTTCCTGTTTTCTTTTTCTTTTTCAGGCTCATAATTAATACATACCTATTGTAAAAATTTCAAAGAAATAAACTTGTTTCTCAATAACAGGAGGGATACGGCAGTGGTGTGCTGTTGTTTAATGACTTCTGTTGGGAGTATGGGGTCTGATTTGCTAATTTCCATGGCATACTAGCATGACTGGTTTCAAGTTACCAACTGGCTTACAAAATTGCTGAAAGCCTATACCATCTTCTAGTACTTTAAAATTTAAATTTCATGTTTAAAACATTAATCAATACGGAAGTTCTGTTGTGTATGGTATGAGGCAGGCATCTATTTTTTCTGTGTCTAAACAGATGGCAAATTGATCAATTCCACTTACTAAATACACTATCTCAGATCAAAACTTTGCCTTTACTGGAAACCCCCCCTCCTCCAGAAGTCTTTTGCATTGAGTACTGTGGTCTTACTGGTTCAGAATGATCTACTGTCTATACGTTGATAGCATGGCTAGATTGTCTGATCTTTACTGGTGGTCTAACATGGTTTCTCTTCCTAGCTACAGACCTCTCTGGACCAGCTTGTTGAAACCTTCTAAAACCACATGGAAAAGTAGAAATATATCATGAAATACTTATAGAATTTTACATTTTCCAGGAGCCACATTTTAAAAAGATTAAAAGGTGAATTAATTTTATAGCATATTTTATTTAACCTAATATATGCAAAATGTTATCACTTAATATATAACCAGTATTTTTTAAATTATTTGATATAGTTTTCATGAATTTTTTACAGTAAGTCTCTGAAATCTGGTGTGTTCTTTATACTTAACAGCTCTTAGCCACATTTCAAGTGCTCAATACCCACATCTCTCTAGTAGCTTCTATATTGGACAGTGCAGCTTGAGAAAATCTGAGGATTCCTCTATGGGTGTAGCCATTGATTATAACTTTTCCAGTAGCAGTTACTACTCTAGAAATAAGCAGCCAGCTTATTTGCTTCTTTTTCTAAATTCCTCTGCCTTGAATTCTATTTTCCCTCTTATTTAACTCACCAATTTCAACTCATCACTTATGTCTCTGCTCATATACCATTCTCCTTTGGAAGCAATTTATGACCCTTGTGTAGCCTCCTCTTTCCATATTCTGGCTGACTTAGGCTTCCCCCTGGAGTTCTTGTTCAGTAGCCCTATAACACCTGCAAGCATATCTGCTATAATGTGAATCTATGATTTACAATTGATATTTTGTAGCCAACTGAGTATTTCAAATTCTTAGAAGGAACGATGTGTTTTATATCTCTATACCAAACACCAAATCCCAGCACATAGCTGGAACATGAACTTAAGGTTTGTTAAATGACTGAAAGAACAAATAATGGATTTTACAGTTTAAAACCTTTATAATATGCAATAGCTCATCAAAGAAAATGATTTTCAGTTTCCTCATAAAGGGGTTATAAAGTTTAAATCATTTCCTAACTACAGAAAAAAACTCATTCATGGCAATGGTCTTTCCTTTCCTCTATAATATGATTAGGTATGTGAAACCAAATCTTCATTTTTCCCAATATTCACCAAACCCGTACTACATACACACACACACAAATTTTCTCTAATTTTAATCATCCTTATCTCTCTTAACATTATCACCATTTTCTCATTTCACTCAAGCTGATAGTATGAAATTTTCTTGGAGTGATGGTCATAACATTTCAGATTTTGAGGATAGATTGTGAAAATGCTTCTTTGGATATATAAATTATTTCATACATGCCTAATAATGGATAGAACCTTTTCTGGATACATAAATTATTTTATATGTGCCTAATAAATTACATTTTTCCTTATTTTAGATATACCTTTGATGAGGAGGAACATAAGGAAACAAGTTAGATTTTTCAAAGAGCTTTAACTGTTAGAATCCTCTGCCTCTGCTTGTAAGACTAACCTTAGGGTTACCCAGAGCATAGTTATTCCTCAGATCAGACTAACAAATATTCCGGCTACAAAAACCATCGTGCTCTTGAAAGAACCCCTGTTTCTTCATCAGTTAGACAAATTATATCCTGGACATAACCTTCCACCAGGGCAGACTTTGATGGCAGGACGATCTTCCTTGGTTTGGGCCGTTACGTGGGGTCTCCTAGCTCCAGGGACCTCAGTGTCAGACTTTGGGCAGTGACCCATGTCATGCAAATAAGACACAACATCTTTATCACTGCTGGTTGAAACTCGATTGCTACTGAGTCTGAAGAGGCTTTTCTGTTGTAGGATCTAAATGTTAGAGTTTGGGAAGATCAGATGAGGAAAGAACACTAAAGTCAGAATCCAACAAAGCAATAGGTTCTCCAATTCAGTAATTTAACTGGACTTTTTAATCTCATTCTTGTATCTGTCCCAATTAAGGCATTAGACAACCTTATTAAGCCACTAGACCTTACTCTTTTCCAGCTGAAAAATGTAGTACTACCTAAGCAAACCCAAAGCTTAATGAACTCCTCTTCCCTCTGACAATTGCTACTGTCCTTTCTAGTCTTTTTTTGCAACTGGCATCAGCTCATTGGTCACAACTTTCAAACACCTCCCTGAGCTATATCCCTAATATTTCAGTCCTTACTATATCTCTAATATTTCAGTCCTTATTCTCTTTCCCATTAAGTTGTTTTATTTCCTCCATAGCAACTGTCAGTCTGAATTCATCTTAAATCTTTTTTACTGTTGATTTTTATCCTCAGGTACCAGAATGTAAACACTGTGAGAACAGGAAACTTGTCTATAGTTTTCCTACTGTGTCTTCACTGTATAGAATGAGACTCTTTCAAAACTATCTGTCAATTAAGTGACTTGAATAAATTTCCTCAATCTCAATAAATATGTGCAAACAAATATATTTGCAATTCCATCAAAAGCAGATGACATAGTAGAATAATTTTATTCTAACTTACCCTTTCCTAGTTCTTTATTCCTCATGTACTTTAATATCTAGCTCTGCTTCTAATTTCTCATTAATTCTGGAAAGTATCTCTTCCATTCCATTATTCCTTTAAGGACTCAGGCCACCTCTTCTCTACCTTGGACTCTGCATTAACATCCTGGATAAAGTGTCATTCCTCCTTCTCTTTCCCCTCCAGCTCCATCCTAGACACAGTGAGATTTGGAAAGCAAAGTTCTGAAATACTGTGAGATTTGTGCTTGGGTATATGAGTGACTGAGCATGTGGGATACAAGAAATAGGTGGAGAAGACATTATTCCTGGTGCAGGTATAAGAAGGAATGTTTGTATTATATCAAGGAAGAACTCAAGGTTCAGGCAACATGTTAGCCCAATTTTCAACAGAGGCCATATTATCTCAAAAAAGACTAATTCACAAGCAAGTACACAGAGATTTGTTAGGAGCAATGGACCATTTTTATTGAGGATAAGTGATTTCTCCAACTGTACAATGTTAGGATCATCAACACAGTCATAATAGAGAATCAGAGATTAAGAGAGTAAAGCCTAACATTTGGGAAAGAGTCAGATGATACTACCATGGAGCTTCAGGCCACAAAGATGCCAATCTAAAAATGGGTAGCTGGAGGTCAAAGTCTCTGTCAGGCATGTAATTTCTTGGATACGGAAATCATGGGTTATAGATCCTTGAATCACCATTATCTTTCGGTGTGTTGTTTCAGAAGCAAACAAGGCTTGGATGGTGATGTTCTAGCAGCAAGAAGAATAACATCTCCTATAGCAAACTGTCCAGTAGCTGCAGTAGCCAGAGCCGTATCCACAGCCACATCTGGTTCCATAACCACAGCCAAACGCGAGCCATATCCACAGCCATAGAGAGTCCCATATCCACAGCCACAGCAGAAACCATATCCACAGCCATATCTGGTTCCATAGCCACAGTCATATCTACAGCCATATCTAGTGCCATATCCATAGCCATAATAGGGGTTAAATCCACAGCCATAGCTGTTTCCACAGCCATAGCCACAGAAGTTGCCATAGTACTTGCAACACATGTTGTTAATGGAAGTGGATTCAGATGGTTTGCAAGAGGATGTTTCTGAAGCATGTGGGTCATCTGCTTCCCATGGACCTTTATATACTGTCAGTAATTGGCAGAGCATACCATTCATTCCCTGACATAGACAACAAATATGCAAGCAACCTTTATATGCCAGTCACTGTTGACAATCGATAATAGTTTCTTTAAAATGAGCTCATTATTTTGTATACTCCAGTTTTATTTAAAGAGCATCATTTTAATTTGTTCTGCTGAAGAATTGTCTCAGTAGAATCATGTGCCCAATAACTGATTTTTTGGTTGGGTTGTTTGTTTTTTGTGCCTTTGAGTTGTATGAGATGTTTGTGTAATTTGGATATTAGCACCTAGTCAGTCACATCATTTGCAAATATTATCTCACATTTCATAGGTTGTCTTTTTATCTTTTCAATTGATTCCTTTGTTGTGCAAAACCTTTTAAGTGTAATTTTGTCTCATTTGTTTATTTTTGCTTTTATCTCTTTTGCGTTAGGATACAGATCCAAAAAAATGATGATATAATTTACATCAAAGAGTGTTCTGCCTATGTTTTCTTCTAAGAGTTTTATATTTGCAGGTCTTACATTTAGGTCTTTAGCCCATTTTGAGTTTGTTTTTGTATTTGGTGTGAGGGAATGTTCTACTCTCATTGTTATATATATATGGCTGTCCAGTTTTCCCAGCACCATTGTTGAAGAAACTGTCTTTTCTCTTTGTATATTCTTGCCTCTTTTGTCATAGATTAATTGATCATAAGTGTGTGGGGTTATTTCTGGGCTCTGTATTCTGTTCCACTGTCCTATGTGTCTGTTTTGTAGCAAATACCACACTGTAATATAGTCTGAAGTCTGATAGGGTTGAACCTCTAGCTTTGTCTTTTATTATGAAGAGTGCTTTGAAAATTGGGGGTCTTTTGTTGTCCTAGTTTTAGAAATATTTTTCTATGAATTTTAGAGTTGTTTAAGGATTATTTGTCCTAGTTCTGTGAATTTTAAAAATATTTGTTCTAGTTTGAAAAATGTCATAGGTATTTTGATAGGGATTGCATTAAATCTGTAGATTTCATTGGGAGGTATGGCCATTTTTATAATATTAATTGTTCAAATCTAAGGACACAGGATATATTTCCTTTTCTTTATATCAATTTCAATTTCCTTCATAAAATTTTATAGTTTTCAGAGTATAGATATTTCACCTCCTTGTTTAAGTTTATTCCTAGGTAATTTTTGATGCAGTTTTAAATGGGATTTGTTTTACTTTATCTTCCTAATATTTTATTATTAATATATAAAAACACAACAGATTTCTGTATATTAATCTTGTATCATGCAACCTTCTGAATTCGTTTATTGGTTCTAATGGTTTTTGGGTGGAGACTGTAGAGTTCTCTATATAAAGTACCATATCATCTGCAAATAGTTATGGTGTTAACTCTTACTTTCCAATCTGCATACATTTCATTTCTTTTTCTTATGACTGCTGTGGCTAGAACTTCCAGTTTAAGTAGAAGTGGCGAGAGTGATCATCCTTGTCTTTTTCCTGAATTTAGCAGGAAGGCTTTCGCATTTTCACCATTGAGTATTATGTTGGCTGTTGGTTTGTTGTAAATGGCCTTTATTATGTTAATGTATATTCCCTCTACACCCACTTTGACAAGAAGTTTTATCATAAATCGATGTTGAATTTTTTCAAATGCTTTTTCTGCATCTATTGAGGTGATCATGTGATTTTTGTCTTTCTTTTTGTTGATGTGGTGCATTACGTTGATTGATTTGCACATGCTAATCCATCCTTGTGACCCTGGAATAAATCTAACTTGATCATGACGTATGATCCTTTTTGTATTATTGGACTTGGTTTGCTAATATTTTTTTGAGTATTTTTGCATCTATGTTCATCGAAGATATTGGACTATAATTTTCTTTTTTCTATAATCTCTTTGTCTGGTTTTGGTATCTGGTTTTGGTGGCCTTGTTGAATGAATTTGGGAGTGTTTCCTCATCTTCAATTTTTTGGAACATTT
This sequence comes from Globicephala melas, assembly GCF_963455315.2. Classification (NCBI taxonomy): domain Eukaryota; kingdom Metazoa; phylum Chordata; class Mammalia; order Artiodactyla; family Delphinidae; genus Globicephala; species Globicephala melas. Next base: position 14,001,962 of record NC_083317.1, on the reverse strand, counting down.
TGAGAAGGATTGGTATAAGTTCTTCTTTTTATGTTTGATAGAATTCCCCTGTGAAGCTCTCTGGTCCTGGACTTTTGTTTGCTGAGAGTATTTCAAATTACAGATTCTACTTCACTTGTAGTGATCAATCTGTTCAAATTTTCTGTTTCTTCTTGATTCAGTCTAGTCATTCTGTATGTTTCTAGAAATTTGTTTCTTCTAGGCTGTCCAATTTGTTGGCATATAACTGTTCATAGTATCACTTATGATTTTTTGTATGTCTGTGGTATCAGCTGTTATTTCTCCTCTTTCCTTTCTTATCAAAATTAAAGTAACTTTTTATAGTAACAATTATGAAATCCAAGTTGGAAGGGAGTATAAACTCTGGAAGGTGATTCCTTCTACTGGAATCTCACATTTCAACAACAAAAAATGAGTTATGACCCAGTAGTCTATAGAATGCCTTCAACAGGAATTTTCATGAAGCTGCTGATTTCACTTTCTGAGAACATTAATTATTAGCCAAATTTCTTCCAGTTAATGAATATATCTTTTTTATGATATTGGTCACTGGTATAAACTGATCACTCTGCTATGTTTAATCCATAACAATAGGCATAAAGAAAATAGCAATATATCTCCATTCCAATTTTTATTATTCTTCAGTTTCTTTCCTTTTTTGTCATCATTTAAATTCAAAACTATCAATGTTATTTCACAAAGTCTCTGGATTAGACACTTTACTTTTCAATACCACTGCCAACACACATTTTCTGATAACTATACTCCTGGATTACTGAAAAGTCTTCTATCTTTATTGCATTACTTCTAATACCTTTCCATTCAAACCTCTCGATATTGATCCAAAACAAATATACATATATATATATATATATATATATATTTTATACATTACTGAATGATCATCTCTCACAACAGTGCCTGGCACATAATTTGTACTCAATCAATATTTCTCCAATAAGAAAATGGATGAAGTCAAACATTTGTGTGGCACATATAAATTGTAGGATATTTGTAAATATTATCACCATTTTCTCATTTCTATAAAGCTGAGCGTCTCAAATGTTCTTTAACTAAGGAGTCACAACATTTCAGATTTTGAAGGTATGTTAAGAGCTAGTGTGTGAAGATTCTTTTCTGGATACACAAATTATCTCATACATGCTTAATAAATCATATTTTTCCAAAACTTAGTGAACTTCTCTCACCCCTTACACTTACTACTGTACTTTCTGTCTTTCTTTGCAATTGACATCAGCTCATTTGTCACAAGTTCAAAATTCCTCCCTGAACTATCCCTCTAACACTTCAGTCCTTACTCTCTTTCCCATTAAGCTGTTTTATTCTCCCAACTGTCGGTTTGAAATTTTCTTAATTATTTTTTATACTTTTTTTATCTTCACATACTAGAATATAAACACTGTGAGAGCAGGAAACCTGTCTATAATTTTCCTACTGTGTTTTCACTGTATCAAATGAGACTCTTTCAAAACTACTCAAAATTATTTGTCAATTAAGTGACTTGAATAAATTTCCTCAATCTCAATAAATATGTGCAAGTAAATATATTTGCAATTTCATCAAAAGCAGATGATACAGTAGAATAATTTTATTCTAACTTATCCTTTCCTAGTTCTCTTTTCTTCATGTACTTTAATACCTAGCTCTGCTTATAATATCTCATTAATTCTGGAAAGTATTCTTTCATTCCACTATTCCTTTAAGCACTCAGGTCACCTTTTCTCTACCTTAGGCTTTGCATTAACATCCTGCTTAAAGTGTCATTCCTCCTCCTCTTTTCCCCTCCAGCTCCCTCCCAGACAAAGAGTGATTTGCAAAGCACAGTTCTGAAATACTGTGAGATTTGTGCTTGAGTATGTGAGTGCCTGAGCATGTGGGATACGAGAAATAAGTGTAGAGGTATTATTTCTGATGCAAATATAAGAAGAAATGCTTATATTATATCAAGGAAAAACTCGAGATTCAGACAAGATATTAGCCCAATTTTCAACAGAGGCCATAACATCTCAAAAAAGACTAATTCACAAATGAATACACAGAAATTTGTTAGAAACAATGAACAATTTTTATTGATAACAAGGGATTTCCCCAACAATAGGATGTTAGGATCATCAATACAGAGAATCAGAGATTAAGGGAGTAAAGGCTAACAATTGGAAAATAGGCAAATGATACCACCATGGACTTCAGGCCACAAAGATGCCAATCTAAAAATTGGTAGCTGGAGGTCAATACCTCTGTCAGACATGTGATTTCTTGGATATAGAAATTGTGTCCTAAAGATCTTTGAATCAGCATTATCTTTAGATGTCTTTTCAGAAGCAAATGGACCTTGGAAAGTGATGTTCTAGTAGCAAGAAGAATAACATCTCCTATAGCAAACTGGCCGGTAGTTGCAGTAGCCAGGGCCAGAGCCATATCCACAGCCATAGTAGGAGCCATATGCACAGCCATATCCATAGCCATATGCACAGCCATAATAGGGACTAAATCCACAGTCATAGCTGTTTCCACACCTGTAGTCACAGGAATTGCCGTAGTAGTTGCAAAACATGTTGTCAAGGGAAGTGGATTCAGGTGGGTTGCAAGAGGGTGTTTCTGAAGTGTGTGTGTCACTACTTCCCATGGACCTTTATGTATTGTCAGTAATTGGCAGAGCATAACATTCATTCCTTGACACAGGCAACAAATATGTAAGCAACCATTATGTGCCAGTCACTGTTGACAATCAATAATGATTTGCTTAAAATAGCTTGTTGTTTTGGAGACTCCACTTTTATTTAAAGAGCATCATGTTAATATGTTCTGCTGAAGAATTGTCTCAGTAGAATCATGTGCTCCAAAACTGATAATCATTTTCAAAGTCTCCTTTCATTTAATATGTATCTTATAAAACAAGCTTGTTGGGGAATGTAGGAAATTTTTGCACCTTTTTCTCTCTCATCTTTCCAAAACCCCTGCTTCCGGCCATAGGAAAGGTAATACTCCTGTCTCCTTTCTTGACTTCTTGCCAGGCTTCTCCAACCCTCTCAGTGTTCCGTACCTCCTCCCTGTCCAACTCTCCTCAAATCCCAAGAAACAGATCAAAATCTGATCATTCAAAGCCAAACCCATCCACTGAAACAATAACTACTTATAAGTGTGGAGACAGTGTGCTGTATGTAAGTGTTTCTTGTTATATTTCCTTCTTCCATGTACCAGGCAAAGTAAGGTCCTTCACAGGTGAGGCAGCCCTCCTTTCTCTCCCATTTTTTGTAGTTACAAAAGTATTATCATACCATTGAGGAGACTTTCACAACCTAACCACCTTTATTTGGCTGAAGAATCAGAAACCTCGGACCAGAGTCTAATATTTTTCATATGCAGAACTTATCAGAGTTTTGCATTATGAAAGATTAGTGCATTCCCCTAATTCGATAAACCATTCTTTCCTTCTCCTATCACTACTGTTCCTTGTATGTTTAGTTCAGAAGCTAAAGCTTAGGAGATAACATTGATACCTACAGCAAAAGCCCACCCTCATGACATAAAGTAGTACAAAACTCAATTTTGCCCTGTATTTATACATACATTAATCAGAAGTTCTCAACCTTCTACAAAAATTTTTGTTGTGATTTTGAAGTATAATGTGTCCCCTTTCTTCCAAATAATCCTATCACATTTACCTTTTCAACATGTAGAAGAGGGAAAAGAGAATCATTTCTTCTGCTATTAATGTTTTTCTTGCCACCTTAATTCTCAGCTAAAAAAAAATCTGTTTGCCCATCAAAATTCACATCTGTGATAAGTTCCTGCGAGATGCCTTTCCTAACTGCTAACATCTGGATTGGATCATCCTCCTCTTGGTTCCTATGTGCAGATACATGTCATAGCACTTGTCAAGGTTTATTGAAACAATGTCTTGCCTCACTAATTAAAATATGTCACTCTATACCAAACATTCAGTCTTTCCCTGACCAAACATTCAGTCCAAAACAAAAGTGTTGCTTTTTTTGTTTGTTTCAGGGGAGGGGGTTGTTTTGTTTTGATTTGTTTGCTTATCTTACTTTCTAGGTTTTATTTAAATCAACATCTTCAGAATCAGGAAGACTCCAAAATTTACATTATTTTTTACTGTAACAACCATGAAGTCCAAGTTGGAAGGGAATATAAGGCCAAGAAGGTCATTCTTTTTACTGGATACTTGAATTTCAGCAACAAAGGAATGAGTGGTGATTGAGTACTTTATTGAATGCCTTCAACAGGGATTTTCACAAAGCTGCCAATTTCAATTTTTGAGAACTCTCATTATTAGACATTTTTCCTTCAGAGAAATCATTCTACCTATTTTTTCTGGTATTGGTCTCCAGTCTAATGATCACTCTGTTATGTTTCATCCCTAACCATAAACATAAAGAAAATATATTCCCACTCCAATTTTTCTTATTCTTCAGTTTCTTACCTTTTCTGTCCTCCTTAAAATTCAAAACTATAAATTCTACTTCACGAATTCTCTGGAATAGACACTTTACTTTTCAATGCAACTGCCAACACACACTTTTTGGTCACAGTACTCCTGGATTATTGAAAAAGTCTTTTATCTTTATTGCATTATTTCTAATACCTTTCCATTCAGATCTTGGATACTGGTTTATAACAGTAGAAACAATCTCTATTCTGTGCATCCCTGAATAACCAGCTATGAGTACAGTGACTGACACATAATTTGAACTTACTATTTCTCCATAAAAAATGAATGGATCTGGGCTTCCCTGGTGGCGCAGTGGTTGAGAGTCCGCCTGCCGATGCAGGGGACATGGGTTCGTGCCCCGGTCCGGGAAGATCCCACATGCCGCAAAGCAGCTGGGCCCGTGAGCCATGGCCGCTGAGCATGTGCGTCCGGAGCCTGTGCTCCGCAACGGGAGAGGCCACAACAGTGAGAGGCCCGCGTACCACAAAAAAAAAAAATTTTTTTTTTAAATGAATGGATCAAGTCAAACATATGTTCAAACGTTGGTGTGCCACTTATAAATATAAGATATTTGATTATATGCTTAAATTGTCTGAACACCAATTTCTTCTTTCTAAAATGGAGCCTAACTATTTTTACATAACTGTTTTTCATATATTGCATGCCTATTTAGTGCTCTGGGTCAGGAATATTACTCAGTAAATGCTATTCCCTTTATCTCAGTTGTTTTTTTTCCCCTTGGCTATAAATATTTATTTTTGTGATTATCATTTTAATACATGTTATTTAAGAATGTGCTTTTTAGAATCCAAACATAAGTTTTAATTTTAAATAATTTTACTTTTTTTTTTTTTTTTTGCAGCGACATGGATGGACCTAGAGATTGTCATACTGAGTGAAGTAAGTCAGTCAGAGAAAGAAAAATACCATATGATATCCCTTATATGTGGAATCTTAAAAAATGGTACAAATAAACCTATTTACAAAACAGAAATAGAATCACAGATGTTGAAAACAAACTTATGGTTACCAAGTGGGAAAGGGAGGGCAGGAGGGGTAAATAGGGAGATTGGGATTGGCATATACACACTATTATGTATAAAATAGATAACTAACAAAAACCTACTGTATAGCACAGGGAACTCTACTCAGTACTCTGTAATGACCTATATGGGAATAGAATCTAAAAAAGAGTGGATATATGTATAACTGATTCAATTTGCTGTGCAGCAGAAACTAATACAACACTGTAAATCAACTATACTCCAATAAAAATTAATTTTTTAAAATCTCATTTTTCTTACCCCATAGTTTTAAACTCTTGTCTACTAATAGATTTCAGATACCCATATTTATTTGTACTGAAATGTTGATTTAGTCTGAATTTAAGGTAATAGCTTTGTAACTCAAAAGAGGTCATTCTATGATACATATATATATGCCTTAATTAAAATTGTTTTTCTGATAAGGAAGCAAAACCCCCCAGAATATAAATTACCTTCTTAGTAGCCTTTTTGCAACCTGACTGAGCCATTTTGTATAGTAATTTATTACCAAAAATACAATGTCAACATTATGTCATGGGGCATGGAATCATGCATATTTTCAAGTTCAGAAATTTATGTTGTATTTTTAAAGCATATATCTCGGGAACACGTTTAGGTACATATCATGTAAAAACTTGATGTGGACTTTTTTGAAATCCACAAGAGTAAAAAGATCAGTCCATAGAAAAATATTTTATTTTTAAGACTATGTCTATTTTGATAGCTTGGATTAAGCATCATCTTGCAGTAAGACATTTTAGTCAACATCAAAGATTTATTAAACAGTAAATCTTCATTATCCATGTGAAATATGTTCTAGAGATTCCCATAATTAGGAATGTACATAAATTTCCCCCTTAGAGTATATTTTTTCTAGCTTCAAATCCCCCAAAATCTTCTAATCTAAACTCTCATTAAACAATGAAAACATTCCTTCTAATCAGTCCATCTCTGTTGTATGTTGGAAAGTGTCTGTATACACATTATCTCAATTCATTTTCACAACCTCGTAAAATTAACAGAGTGGGTACTTGACAAACAAGTGTTCAGAGAAAAGCCGAGCCTCGCAGTGATCAAGTCACTAGCCTGAAGTCACACAGCAGAGGGGTATCAGAGCCAAGTCTTCATAGTCTTCTGCTGGTGGGCTCCCTGGCATATGTTCCTCTGGCCAGGCCCTCTCCCGCTCGCGGAAGAGGTATGCACTGCGCTCTAGGTACTCTTATGAGAACAGGGAAAGCCTGAGAGTTCCTCTCTAGATGTGCTTAGTGATTACATGTCCCCCAGGAGTGATAATAAATGGACACAAAGATTTATTGTCCCACTCCCCTATCTGTTTGGCCAATTCCTACTCAGGCCTCAACTCAAGGGTCTCCTCTTCTCAGATCTCTTTCCTGATGCTCACAACACTAAATAACCCTCCATATTTTATAACTTTCACAACATATGGCTATAAAAACAATTATTTCATTCTATTTTTAATCTTATGTTACTCCTACACAAGATTATGAATTCACTGAGAACTGAGCCCATTTGGATAGACAGATTAGATAGATGATAGATAGATAGATAGATGATAGATAGATGGGTAAATAGATATAAATGATAGATGATAGATATAAATGATAGATGATAGATATGATATGATAGATATAGATAGATATGATAGATGATAGAGAGATAGATGATAGATAGAATATAAATAATAAACAGATACACAGATAAGTTGTCCACAACATCTGCCATACCACAAACCTTACCTCTCTTTCCCTAGCCTCTACACTGGACAACAACTTCTTCCTACACTGCTGAGGATCCAGAAGACCTGACATGATTCTACTCAGAGACAGAATGACTGAAGCTCACACCAGCCATGATATTTTTCCTATTTTTCTACAATACTTTGCAGTGTGAAAAGCTGACTCTCCCCTCCATCCACTCTCCTTACTCCTGCAATGGAAGACGCAAATCAGAGAAAGAATATCCCCCTTTACTTTCTTGTTTCTAGAGTACTAACATCATTTTCTCTGCTAGTCAGGCTCAATACTTCTGAGTCATTCTTGATGAACAGTTCACAGAATGTCAGGCCTGGATGTACCCTAGGTCACCACTTACCTTGGAGTTCTCACTGTGGTGATCTTGCCTTCCTTGCCTATGATCAGGCAGCTTCCATCACATGCATTCCAGTGGAATAGTCAGTTCAGCTCTCAGAGCCATAGTTATTGGAAACATATTTTATATTTAGAAGTCATTTTCCCAGTAATTATCACCTATTAGTTCCAATTGTGATTTCTGGGACACGAGAAGCAAATCCAATTCTCCTGCCATATTATAAGCCTTTAAATATGCTTTGATAACTCATGTCACTTCTTTCCTCACAAGTCTAGATATTATATGGTTACATTTCCACTGTTTCTCTTCCTTGGACATCTCTTCTATCTTCCCCCCTCATCATGTCCAGAATTCAGAGATTTACCCTCTCAAGGGGTTCAGAAGTCTATCACTTCTTTCCCTTTATTTGTGTCAATATCCAATTCAGGTCCACATCACAGCTTCCCTGAATTCTCCTAGACTCATATCTCTTTCTGTTTCAATCCATTCTGTAAGACAATACCAGTTTCATTCCCCATAAACACATAAATAATTCTTCTTTCTGTGTATATGCATATACAAGTATGTATTTGTTATTTTAGATGTGAGTAATTGCTAAACAGTAAATTATTGAAGAGAAATGTTTGGAGGAACCAATGAAGTCACAGGGATGCACAAGAAATTAAAAATTAAAAAACAGGGAAGTTACAAAACCTGTAGTCAGTGATGCATTATAGTAAGATTAATGACACAGACTAGATAGATTCAAAGAAGCATTTCATTGGGAAACCAATTTGCCCCAGTGTGGAGCACTAATGCTCATGGCCAAGGACACAATGTAGAAAGGAAGCATGAGATAGATGTAAGGGTTAAATTTCAGAAAACAAATGGAATTTTATCTTCTTTCTTCCATTGTTATCAAAGCCCATCTATGACAAAAACATTTGAAAGGAATAAAAATATTCAATGACTCCTCCTTGGAACAGAGTTCCACTTGTCACTTCAGTAGCAAAGGATATTCTGGTAGTAATTTGCTAACAGCAAAAGAAATAGCATCTCCTGTAGCAAAATGAATAGTAGCCACGGCAACTACAGCCAGATCCATAGCTTGACCCATATGGCCACTACCACAGGGCCTTTATTCATAGACATAGCCAGAGCCATAGCTGTAGCTATATCTCCATAGGAATTTCCATAGCAGTAACAACACATGATGCTTAGGAGCTAAAAGTGTCAATGGAAGGTATATGTGGGAAGCAAGGGAGTCTGCAAATCAGAGTGTTACCCACAATCTCAGACCTTTACATGCAGTCAGGTGTGGATGGGAAACACTGAGTCAGCCTGCTCAGTGACATAACAATTTGCTTCGAAAGAGCCCATTTTACTAGGCACTTCAAATTTTTTAAGAAGTGTCTTTAATTTGCTCTTTCCCAGAGTTTTCTCTAGTTAATAAGCCTGGAATAACATTGACTTCTTTTTCATGACCCCAACTCTATTGAAAACATATCTCTCATGTGACTCATGACCTTACAAAGACCAAAGTAAATATTTTGTCCCCTAATTAAATTCAGTGGCTTTGAAATCATGTGTGTGCATGTGTATATATGTTGCATAGTGTGTGTATATGTTTATCCTTATTAGGCAAGACTAGTAATATTATTATCACTATCTACACTTTATATAAAATAATATAATACTACAATACTGTGGGGTTTTTTGGAGATCCAGAGAAATTGGAGAGTATTTTATTTATTGGTCCCTATATTTTTATTTTCATACAATTTTTAAAGGTTAGTCTCCATTTACATTTATTACAAAATATTGGCTGTATTCCCCTTGTTGTACAATACATCCTTGAGCCTATCTTACACCCAATAGTTTGAGATTTAAAAAATTAAGTGACTTGGTCAGAATAGCACAGCTGTTTAATGATAGAAATATAACTTAGTCATTTGATTCCAAATTCCATATGCTTCAAGTTTGACTTCAAGAAGAGGCAGAATTTAATAAATTAGTTATCTTTAAAAATATAAAAATGCCAATATTTGCATTTTGTAAATTGTCAACCTCCATGCTTTGCTTTTTTATTTTAACAGAGCATTTCTTACTTTTCACTTTGCCCTCCATAGGTCTGTATAAACAAAATGTGAGTGGATAATTTTAACTATGTTTCTGTGAGTTCCAAGTATCCCTTCATGAGCAAAATACCATTATTACTCTCTCTTCCAATCATACTGCTCTAAGCTTTGTCCTTTGAGGTCAGAATTGCCTACTCTTCTTCCTACTGAAAGGAGAGATAGGCAAAGATAGGTTTAAGAGAGGATTAATATGGCTGTTTATAAGTGCTTTAATTCTGGATCTGAACCTGTGTAAAACTTTAATCATGATCCTATAAAATTAAACCATAAAGTAAATGTCATCTTGAAGCTTAGACTTCCATCATTATTGCCTATGCCCATCCCTGCCCCCAAAGAAGTCCCCAATACACGTGCAATCCTTTAAAATTGGATCGGTGCTATGATTCCACCCACATAGCAAATTCTTCCCTGCCTTCTCTCCAAACAAGTTTTGAATAATGATGTTTGCTTACACAAGTTTAATTGGATTCTTCGCTAGACAGTCATGAAGCAAATCAATTCAATTTATCCAACATATGCTGAGTACACACCATTTATGAGGCACAATCAGGGCCACCTGCACGGCTGTGCAACCAGTGCATGTGCACAAGGCCCAGTGCTCAGAAGGCTCCCTGTGCTTGGTGTTAAATGCTCCATCGTCACCATCTCTAAGTTCTTAACACTTTTCATCCTTAAATTTGTGGTTTGTAAGTGAAGTCTGCTGGGACAATGGAACATGTGCAGAGGATTTGGGGTGTTATGTCACATGCAGTCCCACCTCTCACCACTTCCCCACCTCCCCAGAATAAGTCCTTAGTTTCCCACTGCCTCAGCCCCATCCAGTAGTCCTATAACTGCTGCTACCTTCTATTCCCTCTGCCTGACAGGAACCTGGGCATGGGAAAGTTGGGATCCGATACTTGTGAGGGTCTAGATTCACTCAACAGCTATCCTCATGCCCAAAAGCACATGACACTAAGTAGAAAACAAAAAGCATCATAATATGTCAAAAGAGACCACGGAATACAGGCAACATATCTTTTTTCCTGCATTTTTGACACATTTTCAGTTTGCTGTAGGCTCTGCAGATTATGTAGCTGGCCCTGGACACGGTGCCAAGGATTGGGAGGATTAAGTAGGAAGAGCAGGTATTCTCAGACATGCAAAATTCCAACGATATTTTAGGAATTAGTCCTTGACCCTGTAAGCAGTCCATAAGCTGCCAGTAGGTCACTAGTAAATTGACTCACTAAAAAAATTAAATATTTCCATCTTGGTTAATTTCAAACGACCAACAGGATGTCACTGATGTGGAGTTGGGGAGAGATGCACATTGTTAACCTTCCCAAGCTGGTACAGGCTGGCTTCTGCACACGTCTACAAGAGAGGCCTCTTGGTGTGGCACTTTAAAAACGTGAATCCTGGCTTCAAATTCTGGCAATTCAATGAACTTCTCTGTGTCTCAGTTCCCTCACCTATAAAATGAGGACGTGAAATGATAGTATCTAACTCTTAAAGTTGTTGAGAAAATCTGAGTTAATATCTGTAAATCACTTAGAATAACACCTGACTTCCAGTAAGTACTATTTAAGTTCTATCTGTGTTATAAAATGGCATGTGTGATCTTGTTACCTCTCCCATACCCCAGAATATGAATTCCTTGAGGTCTAGAAATTTAACTTATGCCATTAAATCCACAGCCCCTAGTGAAGTCCAATACATCATATTTCATGAATGTTTGATGAATGAAAGTTTATAATTCAGAATCTAAAATAGAGATTGGTTCATTAAAGGTGAATTTTTGTCTTTCCTCAAAGCATCCATACACACATGCATACATACATACATACACACACACACACATACACACACATACATGAACACATACATACAAACACATACACACACACACACACACACACACACACACTCTCTCTCTCTCTCTCTCTCTCTCTCTCACGCAATCACATTTTATCTGCTCCCTACTTTGGATCTCAAAGGTATTCAAAGCTAGAAGATATCTCTCCACAATGTGATGAGGTTTCTTAAAACTAACTAATACTATTTGACTTCGCCCTCCATTACAGAAACTTGTACAAAATCATGTTATTTTTTTCTGTTTCTACATCCACCATCATTATTCTTCTCAAGCCTTTATATTTCAGTGCCACTCTTTGCCTGCAGAATCCCAGAGTATTACAGTAAGAAGAGAGTTGAGAGGACAATTAGTTCTACCTCTCTCCTGATGCAGCATTTCCATCCACAACATGTCCACAAATTGGTGACCTGAACTACTTTAAAACTTTTGGAGACAGGGGAGCCAAGCATATTGCCAATCCACTTTTCAGACAGAACTAATTTTTAGAGGAATTTCTAATGTCAAGAAGTCTAACCCCTTGAATCTTCCATTTACTCTTAATGATTATGGCCTCTTGAGTTGGAAAAGCAAATAAAATACAGTTATCTAATACTTTTCAAATATCCAGCACCCCAGACAATATTTCATGCCTCTATTTCTATCATTTTAAATACTATGAAAACAGGCTTCTTTTTTTCTAGTAAGGGAAATCTCCCATTTTTCCATTTTCAAATGTGAATATTCAACATATTGATAATTTAACACTAAATTATTTCCATGTATTTCCCATATCTTGCTTTTTCTATTATTTTTATCTTTATTGATCTAATCATGGTTTGTTTTGCAAGCAGATCACTGTGATTAATTCACAAACCTATTGTATACCTTCTCTGAGTTACAGAATATTATTATCACTGCTATTCTTTTATAAGAGTTAAATTTTGGCAGAATATAGGAAAAAAAAGTGGGATCACTCCAGGAGTTTCCTTTTTTATATATAGTAAAGGAAAGTGGAATACCAAAGATCAAAGAATACCCATCCTAAAAACAGAGTCTCAAGTTCTCAACTATTTGTAGAAATTCTTTATTATTCAGTCATGAATGGTAAACTTTGACAATTTTTACCCATTAAAAAGTAGCCATCTTCCCTCCATTCTTCCTGAAGCCAAGCATATTTCTGCATTTGTTTCTCACATTTCTTCTCTCTCAATAGTTTTATAATGTCAATATTTTTAATTAATTTTGCTGATTGTCTTAATAAGGAACAGCTCTCATTAAACCCAGACAATATATAAGTCATGTCATGGTCAGCAGAATTCTAAGACAGCCCCCATGAGTTCCACCCACTGGCATCCATGCTTTTTGCAATCCCCTCACCTTGATTATGGGCAGGACCTGTAACATCCTTCTAAAAAGTATTCTATCACAAAAGTGATGGGAATCATTCCCAGGATTGTGTTACCTCATATGGCAAAAGTGAAGGGATTTTCTGATATAATTAAGCTCCGTAATCAGTTGACTTTAAATTAATCAAAAGGGAGATTATCCTTGGTGTTCATGATCCTATCAGGGAAGAACTTGAAGTGGCACATTCTCTCCCTTTCTCTCTCTTCTTCTCCTTCTCCTTCTTCTTCTTCTCCTCCTCCTTCTTCTCCTTCTCCTTCTCCTCTCTCTCTTTCTCTTTCTCTCTCCCCTCTCCCTCCATTGCTAGTCTTAAAGAATCAAATGAAACATGAATTCTATAGCATCAAGGAAATGGATTCTGCCCAAAACCTGAGGAAACTTTAAGTAATGCATTCTATTTCAGCCTCCAGGTGAGAATCCAGACTGGCCAACAACTTGATTTTAGCCTTGTGAGACCCCAGGCAGAGGCCCAGTGAACTTGTTCCCAGACTCCTGACCTACTGGCAGATAATAAATGTATGTTGTTTCAAGCTACTAAGTGTGTGGTAACTTGTTACACAGCCATAGCTAATAAATCTCTGAGGAACTGCAAAATTGAAGAATACATATATTCTTCACCTTATGTTTTCACATAGAGTGTTTTGGAAGTTCCTCTCTGATGAATGACCGTCAATCTCCCTCCTCCCCTTGACCATGATGCTTCTTAAAATAGTAACTGATACTCATTTTATTCACTCCTTTACTATTCTTTCAGTCCCAAGTTAAGCAAACTGTATTCACTCTCACCTCTCTATGAAAATATTCAATATTCTCATGAAATCACCATAATTGAACTATTTGTCAATGTAATTGATGCTTTGGAATAATTCCTTTATTATTTTACAAAGAAGCAGGAAATAAAATGGTCATATCATGGAAATATAAGCTCTTACTTTTAGTGGCCTTATTATACTTTGCCTGAAGTGTTTTATATAATAATATATTATTGAAAATGTAATAAAAACAATCTGGTATAATATGATACTTTAGAGTTCAGTAACTAAGGGATGAAGAATTTTTATCCTTACATAATATTACATTTAGAACTATTTCTATATGTTTAATTATGAATAGTTGCAATTCTTCCTTGAAATTTTATTACCATTAAATGAGTTTGATGACTTTTAGATGATTAACTCTTAGAATTTAATAAACCCTACTCTAAAAGCTACATTTAATCCTCACAACACTCTTATGAAATGGGCACTATTATTTCTTATAATTTATTTTTAAAAATACAGTTTAGAAGGAAAGTAAATTATCCAAGACCACAAATCAAGTAAATAACAGAGAGAAGATCCTGTTTTCATGCTAGATCCTGGAATTTCAATCATTGTATGTCATTAAGTTTAGGCTTAGAAATGCTCTTTTAATGAACTGAAATCATTATTTCTTGTAACAGGAGATTTTAATGGTAATCAATGTTTCTTTCAATATTCTTCTGGAATACAAGGGTTCCCATGAATCAGAGTGTCCCAAATATCACACAACGATAAATATATGATTTTCCTAATACTCTTTCATTGCTCTCCATAGCCTCTTGTTTTAATGCACATGAATACCTATTTAATTTAAATAATTCTATCATGAATCTTTCTAAATAAACTTGAAAATCTCTCCTATGCCCTTCGTGAATGCCACAATTAACAACTACAATGAAAAAATGTAGTGTATTAAATTCCAGACCTCTATGAGAAGAAAGGGTAGAGAGGATTCATCTCCAGGAAATAAATGGTATCTTAATTTAGGAATGCAACTTTGTAGGTTATTTTTATTTTTAGTAGAAAAAAGTAAGGCCCCAGAAGCATAACCTAGATGATGGCTACAAAGAAAACTAAATTACTCTGCATATTAAAAGAGAGAGAGAGAGAGAGAGAATTTGGAAGTGGGGAACAGAGATGACATAGTGAATGGTGATTAATGAGGAAAGAACTGGTCAGAGAGAAATGAGACAGATGGCAAAATATTTATAAATCTTTCATTGTAATATAACATGTGTACAGAAAAGTACAAATCTGAAGTGTGCTGCTCAATAAATTTTCATAAAGTTAGCACAACTGGGAAACCACCATCGATATCAAGAAAAAACACATCAGTTTCTCTGAAGCAACCCCTCTCCTCCTCCTAGCTACCATTTCAATTCTCTTCCCAAAGAGGAGAACCAAAATTATAACCAATACCATGAGTTTCAATATTATAAATTAGTATTACCTGTTTTTTATTTCACATAAACAAAATCTTGCCCATTCATTATTTTGTGTCTGACTTCTTTTGTTCATAATTATAACTGTACAATTCTTTCCCCATTTTGCATATGTCAAAGTAATGTGTTCTTTTTCACTTCTTCATAATATATAACTTTATGAAAATACCACATTTCATTATAAATTTTACTGTTGATAAACATTTGAGTTGTTTTATGTTTTGGCTCTTAAACATAATGCTACCAAGAGTATTGTGTTACATCCTTTTATAAACATATGTATGCATTTCTTTTGGGAATAGTCTTAGTAGAAGTACTTGATCGTAGGGTATGCATAAGCCCATTTTAAAAGATATTGCCAAGCAATAGTCCAAAATTGTACCAATATATATTCCCTGGGGCAGTAAATGGAAGTCCTATTTATCCATATCTTTAATTACCTTCGATATTATCTGTTTTTACACTTTCACCATTCTGGTGGGTATGTAATAATAACACATTATAGTTTCAATTTCCAACTCACTAATAGTGAAGATTAAAAAACTTTAAATGTTACTTGGCTATTTGAATATCCTCCTTGGTAAAACCTCCAAGTCTTATGTCTGTTTTTCTACCAGGCTGTCCTTTTTCCTGATAATTTTATAATTTTTTATATATTTTGGATACAAGAGAAATAACATCTTCTCTAGCAAAATGGACCACAGACATAGCCAGAACCACATCCACAGTAATATTTGGATCCAAATCCACAACGATAGCTACAGCCATATCTGGAACCATATCCACAGTTTAGTCTTCTGTAGCTCTTGCATCCACATCGGTAGCAATAGCCATGGCTACATCCACAGCCATAACTGTGGTCCTAACCACAGCAGCCCATGGTTTCAGGACTAGTGGGTTATAGTAAGAATTTTCCAATGTCACTCACACACCTGGGACTCATATACTGTGAGGAATGTGTGGGGCTTACCTCAGTAAGAATCTCTTTTTCATCACAGAAATTTGAATAAAATGAACTCATTATTTTGGTGACTTCAAATTTGTTGTAAACTTTCTATTTAATCTGCTGTTATTGAAAACGTATGTAAAGACAGTCAGCAACCTTGAAGGAAATCAACATCACCCAAGTCCATGCTATTAAAACATATTCAGCAACCTTGGTTTTAACCTACAACAGTCCCTTTCCTTGTTAATCTCTCTTCCATAGTACTTTCAGAAATACGGAAGATTAAATTCAACATTTCCCTATATGATGCTTCAAATGTGTAAGACATACTCCCACCAGAGTAATGTCTGGGAAAACCTAACTCATCATTTGAGAATGAACACAGACATCACCTTCTCCAGAGGGTCTTCCCTGGTTCCCACAATCTGATTCACATACCCCTTCTTGAAGGATGTAGCTCTATACTATATCATGACCCCTGCACATTATACTATAGTCTTCTCTTTATCTACCTACCTTACTGAATTTTATTTGCATACCTGAAATACCTTTTGTTTATTGAACCTAGCCCAACATCTGGTTCAAAAGAGGCACTGAGCAAATTGTGGTTTAATAAAGCAAAGAATGAATGAGAAAATGAATGAATTAATGAAAGACAAATAATCACTAGATCTGATAATATTTAAGATGATCCCAATTCTAATATTTAATTTTTATTATTTTTGTTAGAGATAAAAACACAAATTTCAACAATAATAGTTAATAAAACAAATATTAACAATTATATTTGATTATTTGATTTGATTATAAAGTACTCCCACCCATGTTAGCCCATGTTATTCTCAAGAGTCCTGTGAGAAATATTTTATAATTTGTTCTTATCATTTTATAAATAAACAGGCCGATGTTAGAAGTTAAGATATTTACAAGACCACTCAGATCTTCAGCAGCAGAACTTAAATCATGTCTTTTGAATATAATATCTATACTTTTTCCTTAATGCCTCAAAACAAGAGAAAGATAAATAAGGTGATTAATTACCAAGGTTTTTTCATAAAGTTTATGTTCACCACATCTTCTAAGTAATAAAAATTTATGATTCTTTCATTTTAGATACCAATTTTTTTAATCTCCTTTTTGACCTCCACCACTGCAGTGAAACCACGAATGCTTCTTAAGTAGACCCCCTTACTGAGCTCTTACATTCACTGCAAGGCTCCCTTCAAACTCAAAGTGTTACGTTCTCGTGGTAATGCCATGCTATTGTCTGGTTTTAGAGAGAGGGGCCTCAGTATTTTTATGAAAAGGAGTTATATAACACTAGGAGTTAAGGAGAAAGAACAGTGATTTTTCTAACAGTTTTAATTTTGAATTTTATGTAATAAAGTGTCATAAATCCACAACTTCCATGGGCAAAACGTGCCTTTTATTCAAACCTTCCTCAGCCTGTTTAATTATTGTGGGTGCTATGATTACTCTTTCATAATTATATTCTGAAATATCAATCCTTCCAGACTCCAGGATTTATTATAAATGTGTTTTTCCACTACCATTGCCACAAAGTAGATTTTATTACAATAATCTTTATTTGCATTAATTTTCTTGCTTTTCTGTGGTCATCAGACAACTGGTGAGCATTTATTAAGCACATACAATCTGAAAGGCCTTAACATATTGAATTTTAAAAATGTTTCCCTGTCTTCCAGGTTTAAACTTCTATTTCAGGAACTCCCCTTTGACCATGCATGTCTCCTGCCTATGACCCAATTACACTTCTTTTTCATGTTATCAACCTCCACTTCTTCATGACTACACTTCAACACCATCATCTACTGCAACTGTTCTTGGTAAGGATGTTTATAATGACCCACATTACATTTTCAGTGCCTCTTTTACATGCCCATTTTCTAGCATAGTAACCATGCCTTTTTCTTGAAAACTTGGAATCTTCAGTTTCGTGATAATAGACATTTTTAGTTCCGATCTTACTTCTCTGAAAAATTCTTATTTCTCATTGGCTCCTCTTAATATACCTCCTGTTTGGCTTTTTAATTATTAGGGTTGCATTAATTCTGTCTTCACCACTTATTTCTCATTCTTTACATGCTTACTGAGTTACCTCTCCTCTTCCCATTTGTTTAACTACCTGTAATTCCAAGTACATAAATCCAGCTTGCTAAAAAAGAAAATTTCTCGTGAATGTTGCTGAAATACCACAAATTCCATAGATCTTTTTCACCATTGTATTTCCTAGGATCTTAAGTGGTGCCCAGAACTTTGTTAGATCCAATAAATATTTCTTATATGGATGAAAGAGTAAATACATCTTATTTATCCTTAAATCTCCTCTTCCTCCATGTTTCTACTCTCAATGATCAGTATAACCCAATCACCCAAGCCACAAACCTGAAAGTCATGTTTCACAATGACATCTCCATCAACCACCAGGCAGTCATCAAGTCTTGATTCTATGTTGTACATATATCTCTGGAATCTGCACATCCCCTCAGGCCATGCTCTATTCATATATTATCATCATCACCATCATCTTTCCTGCATTATTAATATAAATTTGGTCTAACACCAACCCATTTAACAAACCACTACCATAAGTTTTCTAAGCTACAAGGCTAATTGTGTGTCTTCATTCATTTAATTCAACACTCCCCATCACCATAAGAGTGAAACACACATTTTGAATTACAACATGACATACTGTGTATTCCTTAACTTTGCCAAACTACAAAGATATGAATCCTAGCCTGCAGGAGGATCTTAGTAAACATCTGTTGTATTTAGTTGGCAAGAAGAATACCAGTGTTTTCATACTTTCCTGCTTTTTCACATGCTACCTTGCCTGCCTGGAATATCTCCATCAGGGTGCTATCAGGCAAAATCAGCCTTCACCTCTTTTGTGAAGTTTTTAGGATGTCCTTTCATACCAGCCAGTGTCCAGCATAGCACTCCATTAATGGCTTTACAGATGAGTAGACACATGAATTACAAAGAGAAAATACTTTTATCTGCTGTTTCATTATTCATTTTGAACTTTAAACACAAAGTAAAGATGTCTTAATTAAAAACAACTACTTAGTATCCTGAGCATAACTTTGTTACAATTGTCATCTTGTTGGTTTTGTTCCTTTTTTTATAAAGTCTAGGAATACCTTGGGTGAAATGATTTTTTGTTTGTTCATTTATCTTATAGTCTCCCATTGTCTATCATACACAGCAAGTGGTATATATATAGGCTTGATTATTTGCTACATCAAATGGAATAAAATGGGATGGAGTGGAATTGGGTTGGATACAAAAAAATTAATTTTTATAGTAAGGTCTAGGATGGATTACACAAGAGAAAAGCTGAAGTCATAGAGAACATTTATAAAATTATTTTACTAGATAAAAGGCAAAGAATCTCCAACCCAGACAGTTGAAATGACACTCGAAGGAAGAGTAAATTAAAAGAAATACGAGCAGAATTTGACAAGAGATTGGTTCTGGTGGTAAGGGAAAACAACTGGATGATGATGTCAAACTTTCAGACCTTTGCAATTTGGCAAAGATGACAACATTTTAATATCTATTATTTTACTTTTCTTTACTTTTAAAGTTAAGATGATTTCAGTTCTCTATGTGTAAGATCTTTGAGATCAAGGAAAGATTCCCACAATGAAAGCTCTGATACTCATCTCCACTGGGTATTTCACACCCTGGAGATGCTCATAAAAGAAATGATCTAGTTATTAACTTTACACCTTTGGCTACTCTTGTAACCACCACAATCCCTTATTGTAAACACAGTTTGCAGTTGTTACATCATTTATTTTGTCATCCTAGTATAACAGCAAGTGAGGTAACCATGATGAAGTATAGATGTGGGCCTGCCTAAGTGTTCCTATTAAGAATGACCCTATGAATTTTATACCAGATAATTTCTTTCTGAGAATCTCAGGTTCACCAGCAAACTGTAATTGGCTAAATGTCTGAGGGAATGTAAGTTTCAATGATAATTGGTCATTACTTCTTTAAAGTTACAGGAGAATCCAGGGAAGCCAGTATTGGGTTGCACTCCTAATTGTGCAGAACAGAAACCCAAGGGAGGGCATGCCTTGTGGCCTGAGTTGTGCTGATGCTGATATTAGAAAAGCAAGAAATTCTTCTTTCACAAGTACTGAGACTGTGTTTGCAACCACCAAGCCTCCAAAACTAGAACTGAATGGCAAACCATGTTGTTATATTTTACAGTCAAGACATTTTTTGTGCCAATTGTATAATTTTGCTGTGTTTCACAAGAGAAATCTATAGCAACACGTTGCATGTGATGTTGAAAGAAAAAGAAAATTATCTCAAGGAAGATACAACTGTGCCCCTACAATCCTATGAAATGTTGTGTATGCAGCTGAGAACTGAAATCCATGAAAAGACGCATAATACTAGACTTTAAAATAGGCAGCAAGAGGATTCATGATGGCTCTCTCCATAGTACATATGACACTTGGTAACTATCCCAATTTGCAATTAGCATAGGTTCTTTCTATGAATTGAATCGTGTCCCCCTAAACTCATATGTTGAAGCCCCAATCCCCTGTGTGATAGTGTTGATATTTGAAGACGGGGCTTTGGGGAAGTAACTGGTTTTGTTGAGTTTTGTACTCTTACCCTCAGTCAATGAAAAATAAGCAGGTAATAAGCAGTATTTTAGATCTCTTACCTCCTCTTTTCATCTTCTTATGCCTAAAATATCTCTACTGTAAAAGAATTGATATAGTTTGGCAGATGAATCCTTTTTAAAACCAGTAAGTAGTTTTATTTCCTTCCCTATAACACTAGCAAGATTTTATCTCCCTACCTAGATTTTAAGTTTTGAACTGTTACTTCAGGTAATAAATTCCTCAACATAGGTGCTTCATTAAATATAAGATAAATTGAAATAAATACAAAATTATGCCTCTCATTGGCACCTCATAAAATCCAGCTCATAGAAACCTCTGGGTTTTTCATCAGTTTAAATACATAGAATTTAAATAAATATAAATATCTAGGAAAATACCTAGAATTTAAATAAACCTAAATATCTAGGAAAATACCTAGACCTTATCTTCACGTGATCAAATGTCACATCTGAAACCTGAAGAAAAAAATTAGATAATATTCTGGCTATTTTAAATATTTGAATGTTTAGCTCTTACACACTGTATCTATATTTGCTAAAAAATTCTAATTTTCAAATATTTGTCATGGCCCATAAAAAAGAAAAAAGAAGGACTCAGACTATGTGATGGAGTAGCCACACACTCCATTTCTGAGGAACCCCTCAGGCGATTGATTAATGCAATCAACTGAGTACCAGATCATTACATCTGATTAAGCACTCCCTGATTTTATTGGCAATTTAAGAACTCCAGTTTAATGCTGAGGAGGAAATCAAAAAATATTAAAACACATATATCATTTTTTTTCAAGAGGGAAAACTTCATTTGGTATTCAGTCCACACTAGATAGCGGGTGATCTATGGAAACAAACATACTGAAACATGGACATGAATAAAATGAATAAACAGAAGGAAAAATATCCACAGAAACACAGGGTTTTAACCGACTGACAACGTTACTGTTGAGTGGGCTGTTCTTTCCAGTGAACTCCTTTGGAACTCATGTTATAATAATGCCGATAATAACTAATGAAATGAAGTCTCTGTTCCTTACAATCCTAGGAACCAGAGTATTATTTAATACTCTTCCCTTATTTCCTCCATATTTCTTATGAATAAGAAATACAAGCTTCTGTAAGAAATTTCCAGAGACTCAAAAAGCACCTGAATACAGACAAAAGAAAATGGGGGTACACCAAGGACTGTTGGGAGGCATCTCTCAACCTGACATTGGAAGAACTGACTCCTGTAAAATAGAGATTGTCATACTAGCAGTTATCCTATAATAACCTTATATGAAGTGAAAAGAAAATGGGCTAGTTCACAGTGTTATAGGTAATTCAGAGAGAACCATCATGAATCTTCTTGCTACCTGTCTTAAAGTATAGGTTATGATGAGTCTTTTCATGGGTTTCAATGCTCAGGTGCACACACAATGCTTCAAATGGCCAGTATGGGCACAACTGTATCTTCTTGTATCAGTACTTCATTCTTTTTTATTGCTAAATAATAATATTCCATCGAAATGGATATATAACATTTCTATACACATTCATCAGTTGGCATATATTTGGTTTGTTTCCGCTTTTCGACTAATATGAATACTGCTATGTAGATTCAAGCAAAAGTTTTTGTATGGACATACGTTTTCATTTCTCTTGGATATATATACCTAGCAATTGAATTGCTGGGTTATGTGGTTTCTTTATGTTTAAAACTTTTGAGAAACTGAAAGAATGTTTTCGAAAGTACCTGCACCATTTTACATTCCCAAAAATTACTGTATGAGGGTTCCCATTTCTTCACATCCTCAAATGTTTATTATTACCTGATTTTTTATTATAGTGACCCTACTGAGTGTGAAGTAATATCCAACTGGGATTTTAATTTACAGTTCTCTGATGATCAATTATGCTGAAAATCCTGTCATGTTCTTATTGGATATTTGTAGAATCAGATGCTGTTTGTAATCAGATGTTATACACATATTTGAATTAGGTTGTCTTTTATTATTGAGTTGTAAGAGTTCCTTATATATTCTAGATAAATCCTTCATAAGGTATATGATTTGAAATATTTTCTCCCCTTCTGTGAGTTATCTTGATCATGTCAAATGAAGACCAAAAGTTTTTAATTTGATAATGTGCAATTTACATATTTTTCTTTTGTCACTTGTGCTTCTATTATCATAACTTAGAAGGTTTTACCTGAATGTCCTGAAGTTTACTGCTATATTTTCTTCTAAGAATTTGACAATTTTAGCTCTGATATTTATGTCTAAGTTCTATTAAGAGTATACAGGGAAAAGAAGGGGTCCAACATTACTCTTTTGCATGTAGATATCAGAGGTTCCAGCACAAAATATTTTTTTAATATTTTTATTGGAGTATAATTGCTTTACAATGGTGTGTTAGTTTCTGCTTTATAACAAAGTGAATCAGTTATACATATACATATATCCTCATATCTCCTCCCCGTTTCGTTCCCTCCCACCCTCCCTATCCCACCCTTCTAGCTGGTCACAAAGCACTGAGCTGATCTCCCTGTGCTATGTGGCTGCTTGATAATAGCTATCTATTTTACATTTGTATTTACATATGTCCATATATACAATACCACTCTCTCAATTTGTCCCAGCTTACCGTTCCCCCTCCCCGTGTCCTCAAGTCCATTCTCTAGTAGGTCTGCATCTTTATTTCCATCTTGCCCCTAGGTTCTTCATGACTTTTTTTTTTAAATCCATATATATGTGTTAGTACATGGTATTTATTTTTCTCTTCCTGACTTACTTCACTCCGTATTACAGACTCTAGGTCCATCCACCTCACTACAAATAACTCAATTTCGTTTCTTTTTATGGCTGAGTAATATTCTATTGTACATATGTGCCACATCTTCTTTATCCATTCATCTGTCCATGGACACTTAGGTTGCTTCCATTGTCCTGGCTATTGTAAAAAAAAGCTGCAGTGAACATTTTGGTACATGACTCCTTTTGAGTTACGTTTTTCTCAGGATATATACCCAGTAGTGGGATTGCTGGGTTGTATGGTGGTTCTATCTTTAGTTTTTGAAGGAACCTCCATACTGTTCTCCATAGTGGCTGTATCAATTTACATTCCCACCAACAGTGCAAGAGGGTTCCCTTTTCTCCACACCCTCTCCAGTATTTATTGTTTCTAGATTTTTTGATGATGGCCATTCTGACCAGGGTGAGATGATATCGCATTGTAGTTTTGATTTCTCAAATGATTAATGATGTTGAGCATTCTTTCATATGTTTGTTGGCAATCTGTATATCTTCTTTGGAGAAATGTCTATAGAGGGCTTCTACCCATTTTTGGATTGGGTTTTTTTTTTTTTTTTTTTGATATTGAGCTCCATGAGCTGCTTGTAAATTTTTGAGATTAATCCTTTGTCAGTTGCTACATTTGCAAATATTTTCTACCATTCTGAGGGCTGTCTTTTCATCTTGTTTATGGTTTCCTTTGCTGTGCAAAAACTTTTAAGTTTCATGAAGTCCCATTTGTTTATTTCTGTTTTTAGTTGCATTTCTCTAGGAGCTGGGTCAAAAAAGGATCTTGGGGCTTCCCTGGTGGCGTAGTGGTTGAGAGTCCACCTGCTGATGCAGGGGACACGGGTTCGTGCCCCGGCCTGGGAGGATCCCACATGCCGTGTAGTGGCTGGGCCTGTGAGCCATGGCCACTGAGCCTGCACATCCGGAGCCTGTGCTCCGCAATGGTAGAGGCCACAACACTGAGAGGCCAACGTACTGCAAAAAAAAAAAAAAGAAAAAATAAAAGGAATTTTGTTGTGATTTATGTCATAGAGTGTTCTGCCTATGTTTTCCTCTAAGAGTTGTATAGTGTCTGGCCTTACATTTAGGTCTTTAATCCATTTTGAGTCTATTTTTGTGTATGGTGTTAGGGAGTGCTCTAATTTCATTCTTTTACATGTAGCTGTCCAGTTTTCCCAGCACCACTTATTGAAGAGGCTGTCTTTTCTCCATTGTATATTCTTGCCGCCTTTATCAAAGATAAAGTGACCACATGTGCATGGGTTTATCTCTGGGCTTTCTATCCAGTTCCATTGATCTATATTTCTGGTTTTGTGCCAGTACCATACTGTCTTGATTACTGTAGCTTTGTAGAATAGTCTGAAGTCAGGGAGACTGATTCCTTCAGCTCCATTCTTCTTTCTCAAGATTGCTTTGGCTATTCGGGGTCTTTTGTGTTTGCATACAAATTGTGAAATTTTTTCTTCTAGTTCTGTGAAAAATGCCCGTGGTAGTTTGATAGGGATTGCACTGAGTCTGTAGATTGTTTTGGATAGTAGATCCATTTTCACAATGTTGATTCTTCCAATCCAAGAACATGGTATATCTCTCCATCTTTTTGTATCATCTTTAATTTCTTTCATCAGTGTCTTATAATTTTCTGCATACAGGTCTTTTGTCTCCTTAGGTAGGTTTATTCCTAGGTATCGTATTCCTTTTTTTGCAATGGTTAATGGGAGTGTTTTCTTAATTTCACTTTCAGATTTTTCATCAGTAGTGTATAGGAATTCCAGAGATTTCTGTGCATTAATTTTGTATCCTGCTACTTTACCAAATTCATTGATTAGCTCTAGTAGTTTTCTGGTAGCATCTTTAGGATTCTCTATGTAGAGTATCATGTCGTTGGCAAACAGTGACAGCTTTACTTCTTCTTTTCTGATTTGGATTTCTTTTCCTTCTCTGATTGCTGTGGCTCAAAGTTCCAAAACTATGTTGAATAATAGTGGTGAGAGTGAGCAACCTTGTCTTGTTCCTGATCTTAGTGGAGATGGTTTCAGTTTTTCACCATTGAGGACCATCTTGGCTGTCTGTTTGTCATATATGGCCTCTATTATGTTGAGGTAAGTCCCCTCTATACCTACTTTCTGTAGGGTTTTTAACATAAATCGGTGTTGAATTTTGTCAAAAGCTTTGTCTGAATCTATTGAGATGATCGTATGGTTTCTCTTTTTCAATTTGTTAATATGGTGTATTACATTGATTGATTTGCATATATTGAAGAATCCTTGCATTCCTGGGATAAACCCCACTTGATCATGGTGTATGATCCTTTTAATGTGCTGTTGGATTTTGTTTGTTAGCATTTTGTTGAGGATTTTTGCATCTATGTTCATCAGTGATGCTGGTCTGTAGTTTTCTTTTTTTGTGACGTCTTTGTCTGGTTTTTGTATCAGGGTGATGGTGACCTTGTAGAATGAGTTTGGGAGAGTTCCTCCCTCTACTATATTTTGGGAGAGTTTGAGAAGGATAGGTTTCAGCTCTTCTCTAAATGTTTGTTATAATTCATACGTGAAGCCATCTGGTCCTGGGCTTTTGTTTTTTGTAAGATTTTTAATCACAGTTTTAATTTCAGTGCTTGTGATTGGTCTGTTCATATTTTCTATTTCTTCCTGGTTCCGTCTCGGAAGGTTGTGCTTTTCTAAGAATTTCCAGCACAAATTATTGAATGTATTGTTCTTTTGTAACTACAGAAAGGATACACTGACATTCACAAAGTATTCAGCTCATAAGTGTGTCAATGTTTTATAAGGACTCTGTAATCTGTTTTATTGTATTTTATAATTTTAATTCATTTATTTATTCTTTTATATTTAGTTAATGAACATTGGATTTTGTGCAGAGGACTAAAGGTAAAATACACATTTTTAAAAAATTAAAATGCAGTGGGTAAATCAATACAAAAATTGTTTTTAATATTTTGAAAATACATTAAACAATGTCCTTGAATTTTATAGTAATTAATCACATTGAAAATGAGCATGGATTTGGAAATCAGAATGTCACACTGAAGCTCCAGCCATCCTCATATGATATTAAATAAGTCATTTAAGCTCATTGAGTTGTAGTATCTTTGTTTTTAAAATGAGTGAGAGAGGAATGGATGAAGGAGATGTGGTACATATATACAATGGAATATTAACCATTAAAAAGAACGAACTAATGTCATTTGCAGCAACATGGATGGACCTAGAGATTATCATACTAAGTAAAGTAAGTCAGACAGAGAAAGACAAATATATCATGTTGCTTGTATGCTGAATCTAAAAAAAATTATACAAATGAACTTATTTACAAAACAAAAACAGACTCACAGACTTAGAAAACAAACTTATGGTTACCAAAGGGGAAAGGTGGTGGGGAGGGATAGATTGGAAGTTTGGGATTGACATACACATACTACTAATATTTAAAATAGATAAAGAGCAAAGACCTATGGTATAGCACAGGAAACTCTGCTCAATATTCTGTAATAACCTAAATGGGGAAAAATATTGAAAAAAAATAGATACATGTATATGTATAACTGAACCACTGTACTGTACATCTGAAACTAACACAACATTGTTAAACAAATATACTCCAATATAAAATTTAAAAAAATTTAAATAAAAAGGTAAAAATAAATAAAATGAATGAGGGGAAGGGGACAGCAGAGTGAGGGGATTAAAATAATGAGATGTTAATGCCAATCTTGCCCAACTCACTGAGCTATAATGAGGATAGAGTGAAATATTTTTTGCAAAAGAGGTTTTTTTTCTGGTATTAAAAGTTGAAGGTGGGGCTTCCCTGATGGCGCAGTGGTTGAGAGTCTGCCTGCTAATGCATGGGACACGGGTTCGAGCCCTGGTCTGGGAGGATCCCACATGCCGCGGAACGACTGGGCCCGTGAGCCACAACTGCTGAGCCTGCGCATCTGGAGCCTGTGCTCCGCAACAAGAGAGGCCGCAATAGTGAGAGGCCCACGCACCGTGATGAAGAGTGACCCCCCTTGCCACAACTAGAGAACGCCCTCACACAGAAATGAAGACCCAACACAGCCAAAAAAATAAATAAATAAACAAAATGTGGGGTTTAAAAAAAAAGAAAGTTGAAGGCAATACAATTTGCATCATTATAGTAAAAAACTCACACATGAATTTATTTCACAAAAATTTACTGAGTCCACATTATGCCAGCCACTGTTCTGGGACTAAGGATATAGAGGTGAACAAGAAATAAGACACAGTCTCAGATGTTACAAAGCTTCCAGCTAGAAGAAGAGCTTTCAGACTACAAATTTAGACTTTATATTCTTTTATTTTTCAAATTTACGTATATAATAATCACTCCAAAATCTAAAGTGATAATAAGAAAAATAATTACCAAATGGTAAAAATGAAAACAAAACAGCACTAGTGCTTGGCACTATACATACAAACTTCTGGTTATTGAGTGAACTTCTGCTGTAAAATTCCTTACTTGTTGGAATATTAAAGCCTTAAAAAGCTCTTTTTTACATTTTACTTTTAATATGTCAATATCTTCTTTCATGTGCAGAATCTCCCATTTTATTTTTTTCCAAAATCTGGGCTTACTTGCCCCAAAAGTTTCCTATCTAGACCCACTGAAGTATAAGCTATATTTCAAGCATGAACATTGTGCTTGAAATATAGACTTTCTAAATTATAAGGAAGGCCTCTACAGTTTATTTTATAATGCACTCACTAAAATACATACCCACAGTGCATGTTGAGCAATAAACAGTGTTCAAGGTAAGTCAGGTGATGGAAATTAATAAACATAGTAATGTTTTCATGTGTTAAATGGGTAAGAAACACTGCGATTTTTATAAACATCATGGTAGAAAGAAAATAATCATTTTTCTACTTTATAACAAACCAAGACAAAGAAGATTTCTCAAATAACATTGTTTTGTAGCACTTGAAACTTAAAAAATGGGTATATAAAACATATAAGATTGGAAGTAGAGACCAAAAGCAACACAAGCTTTTTCATCTGATCTAATCCTTGATTGCTCCTGTGTCCAGCTCTGTAGGTGGACCAGTTCTTCTGGATGATTACAACTGTTAAACATGGCCCAGTTCATGGTTAAAAAGAATCATAAAGTCTTTAACAAAAATAAGCAGAAAAAATAGTGAGATGAATTTAAATGCATTTATTAAGGAACTGTGCTATAACACATAAACTAAATAGAGTGGTTGGAACACCAGAGTTAAACAGTTTAAGAGCAATTGTTTAAATGTTGATTGTAACAAAATATTGGTAACTCTGTCCCAGAGGCTGAAGTGTAAACTGCCATGTCGTGCTGTCGCCCACTGTCCACAAGAGATGAAGATAAATGTAAGGAAAATCAACACGGGCTTCCTGAAATTTGTCACAGGATACTAGTGAGAAGCATAAAAACTCTGAAAGTCAGAAAATAGCCACAAGGGACTTCCCTGGTGGTGCAGTGGTTAAGAATCCGCCTACCAATGCAAGGGACACGGGTTCAAGCCCTGGTCTGGGAAGATCCCACATGCCGCGGAGCAACTAAGCCCGTGTGCCACAACTACTGAGCCTGAGTGCCACAACTACTGAAGCCCACGTGCCTAGAGCCTGTGCTCGGCAAAAAGAGAAGCCACCGCAATGAGAAGCCCGCGCATCACAGCAAAGAGTAGCCCCCACTCGCCACAACTAGAGAAAGCCTGCGTGCAGCGATGAAGACCCAACACAGTCAAAAATAAATAAATAAATAAATTTATTTTTTTTAAGTAAATAGCCACAAGATGACCAACATCTTTGGGAATATAATGGTCAGTAAAAAGAGTATTCATAGCCAGAGCTGTATCTAGCTCCAGCCATAGCTAAACCCACAGTCACCACCATACTTTGAGCATAAACAACAACCTGGCCCTGGGTAGCTCTTGCATCCATATTATAGCCACTACCAAGGCCACATCCACAGGCTCTGCCAAGAATTCTTGCCATGACTGGAATGCATGATGTCGAAAGGTGAATTTTCAGTTGGTTGTAAAAGAAGATTGATGTCACTCAGAGCTCCAAGACCTATACATACATCCACTGCCAGGAATGGGTGGACCATGTCTCACACGGACTCTGCCTTCCCACTAAATGCATCCGATTGTGTAGCAGCCTCTCATTATTTTGTGGTGCCCTCTTAAAAAAAGACTTTGTCACAGCAGTTAAGGAAGTTTTAAGGTCACCTCCTGCTAACATGGGTGTCCCCAAAATAAATCTTCGGTCTAAAATGATAAGTTCTATTACTACGAAATGTACTATTCAGATTTTATTATACATAATCATCAGTGTGACACCTTCTATTAATGTGAAGTTCCCCTGTGAACACAAAACTATGTGAAAGCTACTACAACAAATTCTTTTGCTCTTTCGTTATCCTGGTATTTTACCTAAGACCATAAACTCAACTTCTTCCTCACTGCAATTTAACACGTCAGATTAGGCAGGAGTTACACTCCTATTAATGCATAAAGCCTCAGAGACAGAATTATGTCTGTGTCCACCTGCTGTCTAAACAACATACAGATGGCCAAAAAGCACGTGAAAAGATGCTCAGCATCGCTTTTCATTAGAGAAATGCAAATCAAATGGGTTATCATCTCACACTTGTCAGAATGGCCATCATCAAAAAGTCTACAAACAATAAATGCTGGAAAGGGTGTGGAGAAAAGGGAACCCTCCAACACTATCGGTGGGAATATAAGTTGCTACATTCACTATGGAGAACAGTATGGAGATTCCTTTAAAAAAAAAAACTAAAAATAAAGCTACCATATGATCCAGCAATCCCACTCCTGGGCATATATCTGGAGAAAACAATAATTCAAAAAGATACATGCACCCCAATGTTCATTGCAGCACTATTTACAATAGCCAAGACATGGAAGCAACCTAAATATCCATCGACAGGAATGGATGAAGAAGAACATATATACAATGGAATTTCACTCACTCATTAAAAAGAATGAAATAATGCCACTTGCAGCAACCTGGTTGGACCTAAAGATTATCATACTAAGTATGATACTAAGTCAGACAGAGAAAGACACATATCATATGATATCACTTTTATGTGGAATCTTAAAAAAAATGATGCAAATGAACTTATTTACAAAACAGAAACAGACTCACAGACTTCAAAAACAAATTTAAGGTTACCAAAGTGGAAAGGTGGCGGAGGGATAAATTAGGAGTTTGGGATTAACATATACACACTACTATATATAAAATAGATAATCAACAAGGACCTACTGTCTAGCACAGGGAACTCTACTCAATATCTGTATAACCTATATAGAAAAATAATCTGAAAAAGAATAGGTACATGTATATGTAAAAAAAAAGTACAATTGTGATTAGGTCACATGTGCCATCAAATCTATAGAGTTAACTAATAAGTAAAATTATCAACACTTGTATCAAAAATTATGCCTTAAAAACAAATAATTTATTTTTTTCTGTTTGTAATATCTCATCTAACTTGTTAGTTGTTAATCATATTTTGATAATTTATCCATCCTTCATGTAATTGTTTTATGTATTTCTACTATTCAAAATTCATTCCTATGGTAAAGCTGATAAAAAATGTTTAACATTTTCCAGTGTATTCTTCAAATTCCTGCCCTTCATTCTGTTTCTCTTTTTCCACTATGAAACATCACTCATCTTTTGGCGATTGGCACAAACACTGACATATCCAAATGAAGAAATAACATAATCATAAGTATAATGCATTTTAAATGTGTTTTTTAACTCAGCAACCATATAATCACAGTTCAGTCACAAGGTAAAGCTAGTGGGACCACGTACTTAATTCATTAGTATAATTATTAATATTGCCACCCTTTATTCTCAGGGGTATTCCGGCTTAGATAATAAATTCTACTAGGGTCCTATTATCACTGACTTGAGGGTCTTCCTGTTTAGGTTCAAATCCAAGCTTTGCTATTTACCATTTGTGTAAATTTGGACAAGCGTAATCTCTCCGTCTCTCAAATTGCTTCATCTGTAAGTAAGTGTTAAGGGTTAAATGAGTTACTATATGTACAGCATTGAGAATAATGTCTGGAAATAGTAATTATTATTATATTATTGAGTGTTAGCTATGGTTATTATTCCATATATTAAAACCAAATACACATTCACAGAGAGAGAGAGAAGAGTAACACATCTTTATGGCCTATGGCACTTCAGAAGTAAAACGAATATAATATTGAAAAAACAACTAAAACAGTACTATTTGATTATACATAGAATTAAGGACAGAGAATGTTAATAGGTACCTTTGGGACTGTGAAACTTTTAGAAGTTATTAAATAGTTATTAGTTTTGCTATATTTTACCTGAGGCAAAATGTATGTTAATATTACATAGAAATGTTAGCAGTTGGTCTTGAATATTAGTTTTAGTTTAACAATCATGGAATACAAATAGGATGCATTTAGAAAATTCTGGGGATGAAACATATATAAATAAGTGACTGTTAATATGAATAAAGTAGTTTTTAATTTAATGCTTTATATATTTAATTTTGAAAGATAAAATATTTTAAAAAATATTTTCCCCAGGATTTTAAAGCCATTGTGGAAAATAAGAAATGAAATAAATTTATTTTCCCTGAGTTTTTCACTTACAAAATGGCTTAATATGCTACTTACTAATGTTTCTGAAAATTGAAAACATTTTTAGGAAGGCATGTGGCGTGTTTTGAATAGCTTTATCTTGTTCTATTAGCGTTTACATAGTTTTTCCTTTTCATAAATATGACAGAAATAAGCCATCAATAGAAGATATACTTACATAACTATTCGTAAGAGAAACAGAAGAATAGAAATAATTAATCCATATTTTTTCCCTTTAGAAATGCCAACATGCAGATCAAAGGTGATTAACCTGGATTGGACGCCAAGCCATGGTGATGGAATACATTACACTCAACTCCCCAAGTAAGAATCATGCCTAAGACCTCCACATTATTGAGAGAATCATAGACAAGAATCACTAATTGGACCAGATGCTCTTTTACACTCAGTATTTCTCCAAAGTTCTGAGTTTTCCCCAGCAGGTAATTCAATTGCACCAGCAAGTATAGAAAAGTGAAAAGAGCCACAATCAGAAAGTTCAGAAACCCCGAAACTCCTAAGTTGATTTGCAGGTAGAGTGTGAATAAAGAACTCTATGAGGAGAGTTTTATTTCCAGTTGTCATATAAAAGATTAAGTCATACAGAGTGAAGTAAGTCAGAAAGAGAAAAACAAATATCGTATATTAACACATATATGTGGAATCTGAAAAAATTGGTATAGACAATCTTATTTACAAAGCAGAAATAGACACACAGATATAGAGAACATATGTATGGATACCAAGGGGGAAAAGCGGGAGTGGGATGAACTGAGAGATTGGGATTGACATATATATACTATTGATACTATGTATAAAATAGATAACAGATGAGAACATACTGTATAGCTCAGGGAACTCTACTCAGTGCTCTGTGGTGAATTAAATGAGAAGGAAATCCAAAAAAGAGGGGATATATATATGTATAGCTGATTCACTTTGATGTACAGTAGAAACTAACACAATATTGTAAAGCAACTATACTCCAATAAAAAGATTTTTTAATAAACTAAAAAAAAAAACATTAAGAAAGATCTTCCATCCCATAACAACCAGAAAAGCTTTAACAAATGAAAATCATACTCCTCCATGGGGTTAACAAAGAGCAGTAGATGCAGGAAGACCTTGTGAACCAAATTCAAGAGAGAAGTGAGCCTCATAGAAGAGCAAGAAGCCACCAGAATTTTCACTCCTGAAGGCAAATGCCTGCTGTATGTGCAGGCAGACAAGACCTAGGGAGAAAATTTAAAGATAATCTTTGTGTATTTCAAATACAAAAGAGAAGCTAATTCCCTGATTTCACCCCAACTCTATGAAGCAGCATGTGTTCTGATTTCCAGCAGGAGGATGATCTTATATAGTGATTAAAAACTATGAATTCCATTTACAGAAAAGAAAACCAAGGTTTGGAGACATTAAACTATTTTCAGATGGCCAAGCAAATAGTGAATAGAGGGGCAAATTATTACTAAAATTTCCTTGTTCAAAGTATAGGGCTCTTTCTACAGTAACACAAGACCATATTCTTTCCAATAGTTAATATTGCAATAACATGCTGGATCATATAATCAAAACCTTTGTTCTGGTCTCCCATTACTACCGTCTGATAAGCAGATGCATTACATGAACTAAAGCATCCATTCGATTGTGCAATAAATATTAATTGAAAAGTTTACATGTGTTAAATCATGAAAATGAAAAATAATCCCTATCCTCAAGGATCATACATGTAATAGACATGTAAGTTGGAAAATCCAAGGTAATATGACAAGGAGAACATAGAGATGGGTTCTAGGTTAAGCTAGAGGGTTCTGAGAAGCTTCAAAAGGATAAGTAAGATACCATAAGACAAAGAATCATGGAAAATATTCCAGGGGGAAAGAAAAATTATATGAGGGTAGAAAATAGGGAGAATTGTGATATAGTTAGGCTGAAGCAGGATTTTGACATAGAGCACCTGGAATTCTCTCTTTGAACCTCTTCCCTTTTCTGCCTACATTTATTTCCTTCATGGTCTAATCCTGTCTCATGGTTTTAAATACTTGTCTATTTTTGGTAGTTTCTGAAAACTACCAAACTTAAAACTCTGACCCAGACCTCTTCCTGGACATCTTTCTCAACTGTTTAATCAACGTCTCCACTTGAATATCTGATGACTATCTCAAACATAAAAAGTCCAAACTATACCTCTTGATCTTGCCCCACAGAACCACTCACCTTGCAGTTTACTTTACCTCAATTTAAGACTGCCCTATCTTTCCTGTCACTCAGCGTAGACTTTGGAATCATCCTTAACACCTCATTTACACTTCAGCATCCAATCATTCCGTAAAATTGGTAAATTCTACCTTTGAACTATATCCTCATTTCCATTGCTATCACCAAAAGCCAATTGCAATAGCCAGTAGCCTTCTGACTGGCCTTCCTGATCCCAGTTTTGCCTGTCCCTACCCCTTAGCAGAATATTATCAACACACCAGCCAGAGACATCCAGTTAAAATATGTCAGGTTTTGCCTCTAGTCTGCTCCAAACACTGCTGTGGACTCCCATCTTAGAATAAAAGCTAAAACCCTTATTGTAGGTTCTCTGACCTCACTTCCTACTACCCACCCACCAACTTCACTCCTCTGTAGCCAAATTCCAACTCTTTCCTCTTCGATACACTAAGCAGAGTCCAGCCTCTGCACTCGCTGTTCACTTGGCCTCAGATGTTTTCCTCACATAAACAGGAGTCACATGTTCTCTTCCTTTAAGATGTTCTTGAATGCCATCTTATCAGGGAAAGCTTCACTGACCATCTTGTTTAAAATTTCAGTAAGACTGAATAAAACTTAACTCACTGCTCTTACTTTGTGCAGCTTTTCTTTTAGTCAACACTAGAAAAGAGGAAATTCAGGTCCCAATCCAGACCCACTGAATTGGAATCTGATTTTTAACAAAACCTCATGTGATTTGGGCCTTGGTTCTGCACCCAATTCCAATAGTGGGGGTGGGTGGCAGTGAATACCCCCCAACACCACCAAGCAATTCTCGGAATGTCAACCAGGTGTCCTACAATTTAACTCAATTTGGACACTATCTACCTAGAGATAGTGTCAGATCCCACAGGTTAAGGGGTCAGTCCTGCAAGACACACCCTCCCCACTTCAGATGCCAATCACAAGCTCAGCAACTGACTATAAATTAGAGGTTCCAACAACCGCCTACTCGGGTTCATTTAATTTACTAGAGAAGCTCACAGAACTCAGAGAAACATTTTACTTACTAGAGCACCAGTTTATTACAAAAGAATATAACTCAGGAGCAGCCAGATGGAGATGCACAAGGAAAGGTAGCACATTTCTCTTATGATCATGAATACCTCAATTAGCACTTCAATCTACAAAAACATGAGCAGTTCAGCTTACATCTGGACAGTTTGCCTGTATTTGAAGGGAATATTCAGACAATAACTACAAATCTTAACAACATGCCTTGTCTAGATAACTGATAATCACCACAGGACTGGAACCATCATAGGCTCAGAAATAATGAAAAGTTCAGAGAGTGGACATTAGGCTGCTCAGATTTCCAGAAGCTGAAGCCAAGGCAAATGTTAATGTTATTCTGTACATACCTGGACATTTTCTTTCTTTTTCTGTTACTTTTCCTCTTAAAACAGAATATATACTTATGTGCTCAGGACAACATGTTTCTAATGAAAACATACTGCATCTTTCAGCCAGGATGAATTCTACCCTCATATACTGATATGCTCTTTTATTTCCAGGAAATAACCCATATCAATATCTTGACAAATTAAATATGGTAGTATAAAGAATGTTATGTGTATTGTGCTTTTCTCATGAAGATTAATTAATATCACATGAATGCCATAACCTTTAGAAATATTATCCCTATGCCCCCCCAAAATTAACAAGAATAATTAAAAGACCTTTATATAAAAAATATGATCATGCCTTCTAAATGCACACAGGGAAGAGTAAGGTTCTTCCCTTAATCAATTATATAATCTATAAACATACAGGACCAAATCAGAAAAAAACAATCTGAAATGATCAATTATCAGGCTGCTAACCATAGCCCACTTGGTGCTACATTTTAGGAGGAGTACGTATGTGTTATTCATTCATTTCTCTAGGTACTCAACACATAAAATGATTTTTTAAAAAAACAGAAGTCTAATAATTAAGGACTTCAATTTTTTATCATTGATATTACTGAATATTAGAAATATTCTAGTATAAACAACAAAAGTGTTCCATCCTCTGGAGAATTTCCTAGGTAATATTTGAGCCCTGGATCCAAAGGAGGTGTGTTACATTATTTCAGGACACAGGAATGCTCCTCTTTTGGGGACCATACAGGTCAAAATACCTTAGTGATTCAACAGTGATCAAATGGAAAGGACCCTCAGAGAATCACAATCCTAAAAATACAGGCCGAAATCTAGACATAGATCTGATCAGCTTTTCAGAATAGCAGAAACATCTGCCCAAATGTGAACCTCTGAAAATTCAAAATCATGAGCAAGTGAAACAGAGGGCAAATTCAGGAAAGAAGGAGGCAAAACTGGAAGATAAATTATTCTGGGATCCAGGGTACAGACATAAATCCAGAATCCAAATTGAATACAGAATGAAAAAAATGCATAGCAACAATACAACAAAATAGACACAAAAAATCAGAGAGGGGTCAA
This sequence comes from Globicephala melas, assembly GCF_963455315.2. Taxonomy (NCBI): domain Eukaryota; kingdom Metazoa; phylum Chordata; class Mammalia; order Artiodactyla; family Delphinidae; genus Globicephala; species Globicephala melas. Next base: position 13,964,960 of record NC_083317.1, on the reverse strand, counting down.
CAATGGCTACTCCAGGAAAAGAATACTTAGAATAATCCACATAGCAAAGTGGCCCCCAGCTTGAACGACAGTGAACTCTAAGCTCCATCACTCAAGCATAGCATTCCATTAAGAGGAAAATGGACTTTTAAATAGAGAGTATCTGAGGAACTTCAGGTAAAATTCATTGCAGTCAATCCACTTTGAATTAAAATGTCAGTTCAACACTCGCATTTGGATTCCCAAGTACAAGAAAGAACAGGAAAATTAGTTACCAAAAAATAATATAGGAACTGGCAGCTAGGCGTGAAGTGAGCAGGCAGATAAGACGACAGGTCATGGTGATCAAGGTGTAGAAGTCCCCAGTTAAAACGTGGGAGAGTCCAGATGACCATTATCTTCCACAGTAAACTGGGGCTTGGATATAGGCCTAACCAACAGCAAAGACACATCCACAGTTATATCCAAGTCATTGGAAACTTTGCAGCCATAACCAGAGCCCCAGAGCCCCAGCAATAACTCAGGTCTCAAAGACACCATATCTAAAGTCACAAAGTCCAGAAAAACCCGGGGGCAGGTGGATAACCAGTCAGAAGAGCAATTGTTGTAATAAGTCATATTGAAACTAAGTGTGCCCTCTGATATCCCGGAGCATGTAATCAAAGTTAGACCATCACGGTTTCCATGGTCTGTAAGTCTGTTTATTAATACATCTACCTAGCGGTGGGTGGGATACTGCAAGTAAATCCCCTAACTCATTATTCTAAAAACGTATTTAAAAAATAATAATAGGGCTTCCCTGGTGGCGCAGTGGTTGAGAGTCCACCTGCCGATGCAGGGGACACGGGTTCATGCCCCTGTCTGGGAGGATCCCACATGCGACGGAGTGGCTGGGCCCATGAGCCATGGCCACTGAGCCTACGTGTCCGGAGCCTGTGCTCCGCAACGGGAGAGGCCACAACAGTGAGAGGCCCGTGTACCGCAAAAAAAAAATAATAATAATAAACCTCATTAACCAGTTTTCTTTTTACATGAGGACAAACTTGCTACACATTTAAAGACACAATATTCTTTGAGGTCAAGTTGCAACTTCGCTGTACCCATCTCAGTCTGTAAACTATACTAGGAAGAGAACATCTTTAATTTTTTGACCCCAGAGGTAAAGCTCTGAAACTAGACTGTTTGATTCTGTTCACATACAGCATACTGAAATTTCCTTGCCCTCTAATAAGATCTCATATCCCCTCTGAAAACTTTTGACTAGATGAACCTTCCCAGAAACTGGGAGTTTCTGAACAAATTTCCTTGTTTAGAATGCTGCCTTCCCAACACAGGGTTTCTGGATACTGGCACACCCTGCACTCCCACCAGTAAGCTGAATGACCAACAGGATGGGTCCAAATGTAGCAATTGGCCACAACAACTGCTAGAGATATTGACAGACCCCAGCCAAGATAACTGCCAGAGTTAACCAACACTGTTGACCTGAAGCCATGGCTATTTCTCTCAAAAAGCATCCAGATAATGTAATAGGGAAGAACTATTCTGACTCCATATTGTATGTGTTTCTTTTACTTTAACCTTTGTATTCTATTGCTTTTGCTACAAGTTAAGAATGTTGCCTATAGCCTGAAATTTACAGGATAGCCCATTCTCAAGGCTCTGACCTTTAAAGGTATAACACTTTTCCATTCATATAGAGATAAAAAGTTGCAGAACAGAGAATAACATTTGTCTTGTTGGAGATTTACAGGAACATCATGACCTGACCTATGTGGACAGATGCAAGAACAAAGGATTCTGACACCAAGAAGTCTGCAACAACCATACCTCCTCCCCTTTTAGTATAAAAGAAGTCTGAATTCTAACTCGGTTAAAATGGTTCTTTGGGACACTGGTCCACCATCTTCACAGTCTGCTGGCTTTCTGAATAAAGTGTCTATTCCTTTCCCCTACAACTAGTCTCTGCATTTATTGGCCTGTCATATGGTGAGCAGTATGAACTTGGACTCTGTAACAATAATAAATGGCTTCACTTACTTTTCCGGATGTACAGGTGTTTCAGTGAATACCTCTGCTCAATAGGAATCATATTAAACTTAACAGTTGCTGGTCCCTGAATTGATGAACAACTCAAGTAGAAATCCCAAGGCCCTGCTCAAAAAGAGTTTTTGAAAATGAAACCTATTCTACACTTTGATTTGTCACAGTTAACAGTAAAGCAACATAAACAAATCTTATCTACTCAATAGGTTTCTAGACTGGACCTTGAAACCTACAGAAATTCCATTCTAGATCCAGAATTCTACTTTTCTATTTTTCTTATATTATGGTGAGAAGTACAATGTGCTGATACATTCATAGAGAGTCACCAAATTGCTGGTACAATCAATAAAATACTCTGAATTGCTGTGCAAACACAAAGTAAACAGTTGTGCTATCACAAGTACAAGTTTAGAAAGTAAATAGAAATAACTATACATATATCAATAAATTCAGTAAAAAGGAAAGCCATTTTCCTTTCAAGGCAAAATTAGAGCCAATGGTACTGCTTAACATAATGTTCACTAAAAAAATGATATAGTAATGGTAGAAACACAGGCACATTTGAGTATGGACTGTTAAAGGAAGGTTAAAGCTATATAAAGGATTGCAGGGATTAGAGAAGCCTTAAAGTCAGGATTAGTAGGATTACAAGAAACAACATTTTGGCAAGTGTCTGAATGTGATTTTCCTCCAAGCTACCACTAACATTTCTTTGCTCTCTTGCCCAATCCTGCCTCTTGTCAACAGTCAGTGAAAAATATTGCTGCTCTCTTCCTATGGAGTAGTGTTTAACTTCTGTGTCATGTTGCCCTGAGTGCTGGCTTCACCATTTTATTGACTGACAAAACAATGTTTAGATCAACCAACCAGTCAGTTTACAGGAGAGGTCGCTGCCATTTTATTACCTGCTCTTCTCACACTGCACTGTTTTTTGCTTTTTGTTTTTCTCCTTTAGTTGGGTTGTGTTATGGGTCATAAGTAGTGGCAAGAATCTTCTAACAAAGAAATAGATTTTTTTTTAAAAAAGATAGAGTATCACATGCACACTATTTAAAAGAGAACACAAGTATATTAATAAATGTGATATTCTAGAAGAAAAGTCACAGGAATCTGCTCCGCATGATCTAACCTGGTAGTAAAATTTAACTTAAAAAGTATTTCCAAGCCAGTACCTATGAAGAGAATCCTAAAAGATTTCACAGAGGGGAGAAAAAAGCATTCATACAAAGGACTAGAGATCAGAATGATATTAGATATCTCAAAAGCAAAATTGTAAGCCAGAAGAAAATGAAGCAATGTTTTTTTAGTAAGATGAAAAAGTATATATTTCTAGCTTAGAAAACCAGTCCATATATAAATTAACTGTCAGTGTAATAAACATACTTTCAGGGCTTCCCTGGTGGCGCAGTGGTTGAGAGTCCGCCTGCCGATGCAGGGGACACGGGTTCGTGCCCCGGTCCGGGAAGATCCCACATGCCACTGAGCGGCTGGGCCCGTGAGCCATGGCCGCTGAGCCTGCGCGGGGAAAAAAAAAAGAAATAGACATTAGAAACTCATTATAGTGTTAATTATGGAAGTGTTCTTAAAGTGATATTTAATAATAATAGTAAACTTAAAAAAATTATTTAGCATTGACAGCTAATTCAATGTAAGACCATGAATGCACAAAGTTATGGACCCAGGGGGATGTGAATATTATTCAGGGAACTGTAATTTGGTCAAGTTTGATCTAATGCAGTGAATCTTCTGCCATTTCTCTTATGTGTCCATTTTTATGTCAAGTTCGGTGGTTCAGGAATAAACCAGAATGTGAAATAAAACTTACTGTAACAAAATTCACCTTTCTTGACCTTTTATATTTAAAGGAATTTAAAATGTATTTCTCATCTTCCTTCATGCAGTCCACTGAGAATACTCAAAAGAATAACCTTTCTGTAGCTTGCTGTGTAAGGCAAATACCACTGTAACATCATTGGGATTTATTTTAATTCACATGTTTGTTCTTTTTTTAACCATTAAACTCATACCACAGATTCAAGAAATTAGCCATATAAACAAAAATCAAACTGAAAACAGAAAATGTTGGACATATAAGGGATATAAATTTTAAGATTTCACACTGTGTACAAATTTAAGATTGTACAGTTTCTTCTAGTTGGCATTGTCAGCACTGAGCCAGAATGAAGACAACAGGAAACTGGAAAGTATTCTTAAAAAGCTGAAAACCTTTTATAGTGACATTTAACACAATGGAGATTAGAGAGGTTAGGGCTAAATTTAATCTCCAGATTTCTTATTCAAGATTATAATATGAATAAGGGAATGAAAGAAGAATCCATGAACATTCACCACCCACTGTCTACTTTTTTCTTAAATTAATATCCCTTTAATAGATAGAATGCTTAGAATAGCAAAGTATTACCCTCACTGCAAAATGCAGGAGGAAAAGATATCCACAAAGAATGAATCAAGAGAACACAACAAAATTGAAAATCACGTTTATAGGCTAAGTATATTTATTAGAATTGGGAAATTAATGGGAAAAAACTGAACTAGAATTTAGGGGGAAACATGAAAATCAAACATACTGGGAATTTAAAATCTTAAGGTACAGTAATCTATCAAGAAAAATTAAGAGTTCAAATAAAGTTCAATCCACAAAGTTTATGTTCACTCTACTTTGCCCAGTTTAACACATAGAGAATCTGAAGACCATGTTTTATCCTCTGGAAAGCTGTTAGCACAACATTGCTTCAAGTTTGGTTCCTGAGGACACATTGTACAGTTCTTGTGGTTAGAAGTTGATTAATAGAGGTCGAATGTCCAATATCTTCTGTAGTCAAGTGGCTGGGAGGTGCCATATCTACATCCAAAGCCGTAGCCCACTGGGGAGTAGCTGCTGCCATATCCACAGTCAATACTGCAGCCCAGGGGGTAGCCACAACTGCCCCAGTAGGAAGTTGGGTAGATGTCCTCACTGAAGAAGCCACAGGACATTTTGTTAAGAGTTGAGTGTTGAGTGGCAAAGATAACGTTTCCTGGGAATGACTTGCTCTATCTGTCCAAGCCTTTTATACAACCCCACTAAAGAGTATGGCAAAAAATACCCACCTGTTCTTAGGCATTTTCATTACTCTTTAAAATTGTTTGAGGATGACTGACTGCCCAGTGTTCTTTGAATTAGTTTAGCCCCTATAATAGGGAAGCTACTGAAGAGTCATCAACGTTTTTGGTAAAAGCAGGTTCCCAATTTAACCTTCAAAACTCAGGCTTCCAAACAATGAGGAATATTCTTACTGTATAACCTAATATTGCCTGTGAGATTGCAGACATCTTCTGGCCACACAAAAGTGATTATTAATGTTGTCTAAACTGTGTGGCTAAAGATACCAAAGATTGTTCTCCCAAGAATTTTTTGATACATGATTGAACCCATTATAGATGTTTTCAAAAACTAAGGCAAATCTTCTGTTAATCATATCTCATGAGATCTAGAAACCTTTATTTTCACTGAGAATCTAGTCCACAATTTAATTGCAATTACTTTGTGTTCAGTGATCACTTGATATTTATCAATGATGAGGAAATATATTTTTATGTTTATGAGTAATCAGTTTTTGAGGATGGCCACTATCTTCAACTAACTTTTTAATGAAGTTTCAATGTTTTCACTGTTTTTCCTTTGTCATGAAATAATGAACCACGTTTAGACTCTAAGTTTATTAAATAGCCTTGATGCTAACCGAGATCTACCAGACATGAGAAAATAAGTAATTAGAAGAATGCAACATTCTACAGGGTCAACCACGTGAGATAAATTACAAATGTAGTTTCCCTCATGTTTCTCTCAATAACCTACCCTCAAGAAACATGACTTTGCATGATTAACTACCTGCTTGCACTGAGAATGAGAAGAACACATCAGAAATGTAACATTAGCCTTTCAACAAAACTTAAAGCATTTGTGAAAATACTTTACATCTTACGTATATTTAAATTATTAAACCAACTGGCTTTCACTTAACTGTTCCTTAGGATATAATCAATATTGCCAGAAAAATGCCCACTGAGATGATTTAAATAAGAAAAAGCTAGATTATTGTATCAAAGTATGAATTTAATAAAACAATAATAATTTTTCCAATGTTTACTTAGTCCTTTAAAATACCTCATTGTTTAGAAAAGTGTAACAGAATATGGCATGGAGCTTGATGTATATTTTGGAAAGTTTAATGAAAAGAATATATTTGAATTTCTATCTAACTCTGGATTGATCAAGTTGAATCTATCAGGGTTCAAATGGTATAAAGGATCCTATTGGAGCTATATTTAATATTAGGTAGAAGAACAAAGAGTTGGCCTTTAAGGTATAAAGGCCAAAATGAACTAATATATTTCTTTATTATTCCAAAAAGTACATAAAATATCCAAGAATGTATTTAAGCCTCACATGGACTTGCTTATATTTCTGTTTTTATCACTTATTAGAGTATGATTTGGTTAACATGTAATATAATGAAAGGACCACAATAGTAGCAAATATAAATTCTGGTCTAAATTTATATATTGTTTGCCTGACCTTTGATAATAACACCACATTCTCTGCCTCAGTTGCAAAGTTGTAAAGAAGAGGCACTACTATTCCTAATTTGTGAGGTTTTGTGAAGCTCTAATAAGATAATGTGGATAAATATACAGTGAAATCATAAGGTACAGTATAAATGTATGTTAAAATCATTATTTTCTTTTGTCATTCCAAATCTAATTAATCTTACAAACAGTTAACTAAAACTATTCTATATTAATTTGATGAACAAATACACTAAATGTTCTACAGCAGTATTTTACAGATATAACATACATCAGAATCTCCTGGATGACTTGTTAAAACACATACTGCTGACTCTTTAGGTCTTGGGGGGAGGAGATAAAAGTCTTGAGAATTTGCTGTTTTAAAATGTTCCTAGTTGATACTGATGTTGCTGGTCCAGAAACCACACATTGAGGAACATGGTTCTAGAGAGGAGATAAAATTAAAGAGAATATAGTAGGATAGAGAAATGTATGTTCATAGCCATACATAATGTATACTTCAACATAAACAGTCATTCTGTATTATTTAGGATCCAAAGTAAATTGGTTTGACTTCATTACTGAACTTTACATATTAATAATCAAATCAAATTAACCTGGACATCACCAATCCCATTTGAATTAGCCCAGATATTAGAGCTAACACCATTTGATAATCTATAAAAATCAATCTTCATTTTATTGGATTTAAAATGTTATCTTTATTGTACAACATAACTGAAATCATGACCACCATAAACATATTTAAACCAAAAAAGAGATATTCAGACCACAGGTTCTTTGTCAACTCAGATAAATTTTTGAGGCGAAAACAGAAGTGCCCTCAAGATGAAAAACCACTTTCAAATGTATTAGAGCAGAACATATTTCAAATAAGAATCACAGCCTAAATGATGAACTTGTGGAAAAGTTCAAAGACTTATCATCTAAACATGATACATCTTGAAGTGAAACTGATCCAATATATAGAGAAACTGGATTTGGTCAAGCATCATCTTTGGGCTCAAAGAAAGGTGGAATCAGACAGGAAACAAAAGAACAAAATGTCCCAGAAGTGCCAAGGTCTCAGATATGCAGATTAATCAATAGGCTCTTGTTGCCCAATATCTTTTACAGCCAAGTGGTTGGTAACTTCTATAGCCATAGTCCAGGCCACAGCCCACAAGTAAGAGGATGTTACCATATCCACAGTCAGTACAGTGGCCCAGGGAATACACATAATTTCCCCAGTAGCCATTGGGGTTGAAATGGTCAGGGAAGAAATCATAATACATTGTCCAGGAGACAAGGATTTGATCAGTCAGCAAGTTTGATGGCTACAGCACGTAATGGGATCCTTCTTCCTCAGTGATTCATATAGCTGTGATGAAGAAATGTACCTCCTTCATTCTTTAAAGCAAGGGAATTAAAATTCTTATTAAACTCTTAGATCTCATTGAAAAAAGAAGAGATCCTCATTATTCTTGAAAGAAGTTTGAGCTTGATTAACTTCTCAAGGATTCTTCTTTATGGGTTTTGTCTCTGTAAATGAGAAGTTACTGCCATGTCTTCAAAATCTGGGGTTAAACCGGACTCCAAATTCAATCCTCCAATTATCAGACTTCCCAACAACAAAAACTGTGCTGGTTGCAACACCAAACCATGTTTTTAGTCCACAGGAATTTACTGAATGTCCTCATACTTCATAAAGCTCTACACCAGGATTTGAGATATAGATTTCAAAGAGCTCGTAGATCTAGCAAACCTTTCAAACTGGAAGCAAAGACAAAACAAACAAGCCTACAATCAACATATATATATATGCAGCTAAATCCCATAATTATAAAATGTTGTGTGGACCTAGTGGAGCAGAGATTCTAGTAGGAGTTTGTGTAGCTCTAAAATTGTAAAGATGAATTAAACTTTAAGATTGATGTTAGGACCAGCGAGTGTGTAGCATAGCACTCAGATAACAAAGGAAAGTTTCTCTTGATATTTTAAATTATGAAAACAAAATTTGAAAACAGACAAGGAAAACTGAGAACTGAGATGTGTTTTAAAAATTATTCATGACACTTGTTAAAGATGGTTAGGCCAACTTTATTCAAGGGGAGCTACCACAATGTCGTAGTACGGGTTTTGTAATAGTGTAGAGAGATTGGGCTCAACTTCGAATACAAGGAAAAGTAGGAATTTTTAACCAAGGAGCAGGAGGGAACCTGTGGATGGAAAATTACTAAGAACGAATATCAAGGGTAAGGGGAGAGGGGGTTGGTTTCAAGGCTAAACCAACCTAACAGGTTTCTTGCTGAAGGCAGTCCAGAAAGATCAGACTGGGAAGTGGTTGAAGATGAGGAACCAGATCAGGTATTGAAGGTGATCAGACATTGAGGTTGAGGGGTGGGGAGGGGGGTAGAGGGGTTCTGGTTTAACTGAATTAGCAGGTTTCTTGCTAAAATTGGACAATGCAGAGACAAACACGGGAAACCAAAAGTCACAGCCTAGTTGAGAAGAGGGTTCAGTGGGGCCTGATTAGAGTTTGATCAAGGAGGAAATCTTTGTCAGATGAGCAAGTCTCTTTCCCTTCCCTTTACTTCCTTCTTCACTGGCCTTCTACCTCTGGACTGTGCAATTTTGCATAGATTACTCATCTCTTCCTTTAAAGCAGAACATCAAATCATTTTTGACATTTATGAAGAATGGTACTGAAAAATACTCTATAATTGATATCTCTAAAATTCTAAGAGACACAGTTGAATGAATGACACCGAGAGAGCTGAGGGACATGAAATTGCTGCATGATGTCATTGCTTCATCCTATCAGTAGATCCTAACCAAACGGCATCCGCAGCCCACTCCTCAATCTCAGGAAATTGTTTCTGGGCTCATAATCAACACATTCATAAAATCTCTCTTGAGTGTCAAAAAAAACAAACAAAGCAGGCTTCCCTGATGGCGCAGTGGTTGAAAGCCCACCTGCTGATGCAGAGGACAGGGGTTCGTGCCCCGGTCCGGGAGGATCCCGCATGCTGCGGAGTGGCTGGGCCCGTGAGCCATGGCCGCTGAGCCTGCACGTCCGGAGCCTGTGCTCCACAACGGGAGAGGCCATAACCATGAGAGGCCCGCGTACTGCAAAAAATAAATAAATAAATAAAAAACAAAGCAAATAGCGATGTTTTCAGATTTGAACAAAAAATTTTCTAAGGATCTCATTGCCATGATTAAGGATTCTTTATTTTAATTTGAAAATAACATCTTGTCTTTTCATTCATGTGACATTTATCCAGGACTTAATATGAGTCCAATGCTGTGCTTTATTTTGGGGACACAGTGGTGATCAAGATAGATAATAGCCCTTCATGGAGCACACAGTTCTATATAATGCAATTCGAGTCGACTCTGGTTAGTGGGAGGTAGATAGCAAGGCTTCAGCATCAAACACACCCAGATTACAAATCCAGTTCTGCCATTCTCCAGTTTTGAGACCATGAACACGTCATTGGACTTTCTGAATTCCAGTTTCCTCTTGTGTAAAGTGAGGATAACAGAACCTTGAATAAAACCAAACTCATGGGGTTGTGAAGAAGAGTAGTGTACTACAAGCCCAGGAATATATAAGATATTAGTTCTTTTGCCTAATTATTTTTGTCATTGAAATAACTGAAAAATTATACTAGAATATGCTCAAGATGATGACCTCACCTAAAACCTCAAATAAACCCAGTTCAGAAGGTTTTCAGTGTCATAAGAGAGCAATGGGATGAAAACATGCTTACCAAATGTTTAGCTCCAAAGTTATTATGCTTTTCTAGGTTGTACATAAGGTTGGGTGGGTAGTTAGGTGGGCAGTTGTTTGGTTGTTTGATTGGTTAGTTGGTTGGTTGGTTGGTTTTAAGAAAAATTTATTTACACATTTGCCACCATAAAGCCATGGTTTGAACATATCCACTGGGCAGCAGCTATCACATTTGGGATGGCTCCTTTGGCTGAAGGAGAATTATGGAAAATCAAAAATCAGAGCCATGTAACTATGAAGCATTTCCAGTTTCAGCTTTGCTTCCTGTGTCTGAAGTTTGGGGCAAAAGAGCAAGCAAAACCTTCTTTGGATAAGAAAAAGATTCACTTTGAATAATTTTATCAAATGTCAGTGTCATCTATTGATTCTTCAGTGTTTTATGTTTATGTTCATTTAGTATCTTCAACAGGTGAAGAAGAACTCTTGACTTGTAAGGTACTTGGTAATCTTCCTTAGGTATCCATTGTAGCTGAAAGCTTTTATTCGAGTCTACAAGGCAAAGCCAGTGTGAATCTTTGAAAATGATGACTTTTTGCAACTATGAGATTTCTCTGTGCTGGGAAGGGGCTTCTCTTGATCTCTTCTTGCTGAGAAACTGCTCATAAATCTAGTTAGAAATTGACCCTGCCTTCAAATGATCTATGGGAATAGAGGTGAATCTTGTGGTCCTCTAAGAAGTAAAAACTTGAGGACAAAGATACAGAAGTGAAAGAGAAGAAAATGCAGACAAAGGAAAAAATATGAGGGAGGGAGGGAAAATCATTTGGTCATTTCTTATTTGCAAGAACAATGTAAATACGGTATTAAATTTCCTACCAGCACCAAGCTCGCTATGACTCTGCCATCTTCACATTCTCCACTGTAGTAATTTTATGGCCAACAACTTTATTGGTTAGTGTAATCAAATACTCTAGTCACAAAAAGAGTCACACTTGGAGAACATTTCTCCACCAACTTGTGACAGAAGGCAGATATTAGATGCCTTCAAAGTAGCCTTAAGAGAAAACTTGGGAAATGTTTAACAGGGTATCACTAATAGATTTACTATCAAAGTTAGTCTTGGAAAACTTTTTGCGGCTCTAAACCACTCCTGTGAACCACATGGGTAAGTACAAATAAACAATCATATATTCAGCTTTGGCTAATGAATCACTACTTCTGAGTAATCAAGGAATTGGGAAACCTAACAATTCGAGTAGAGGGTTTAGGTAAAAGGACAGAAATCCGGAATCCAGGTGGTAGATGTTTGTGAGAGACACGAGTACATAATTGATACATAGAATGTGAAAATGTGAAAAACAAATTTCTAAAGAAACTTGCAGCATTTGAAACCCCTCCTTTGTGGACACAAGTTGGTTATGGAAATAAGTCATTAGGAAAATAGTAAGCAGAGTAGAAATAACACTGCACTCTGGATTCAAGCAAGGGTTATGCAGTATGATTCTAAGTGCAACAGTTAGTCACAGACTCATAATTCAAGAAAGTACTCCAGAATATTCTCTAGCCATGCCTTTCTTCCAGGAAGAATTACTCTGAAACATCCTAAAATATAGGAGGAAAATATTTTTTTCTCTCTCTCTTTTTCTCTCAAACGTTCTTCTGTAAATAAGGTGTCTTTAAGTATTCAAGTCACCTTTCTCAGCTACAGGCTTTATTCAGCATGGAAATCTTAAATATACGTAGATTAGTTTTTCAGGTAATTCGGAGAAGTAAGCAATTAATGGGAAATTCGGAAATAAAAACAACACTTTTCTTCATGTGTGACCTTCTGCAATGAATCCAACTTATAAAATGTGCAGACATCAGACTTCCAACCTGCAAATGGCTATGAATTAAAGAATGGTTATGAGATGTTAGCAAATGGATGTTTGATATCTTTTTCATGTTCGTTGGGGAAATTTGTCAGATAACCCAGCCATATTTATTGAGTTTATACTATGTGAAAAACACTTAACTGGCCCAGCTCAATACAAAAACTCATGTACAATTAGAAACAAATAGCCAGCCATACTCCCTACAGACCACAGGTGAGCCTGAATGCAACATCAGATGTTCTTCCTACTCTTTCTTTTCACTTTATCCATAAAATGGTATTTATTCTGTTCTCATTTTTATGAATCCTATATAAATATAGATGAAACCTCTTCATTCCTAGATTCAAGATAAGTGGAGGAGGCTGAAAAGTATGGGAAATAAAAAGCAATGAATAAGGACCTTGTAACTGTCCCAAATTGGTAGCCCAAAGGTAAATTACTTATAGAGAACTTTTTAAATACAGATTTCCAGAACGCATAGAAGATCATCCTGTGAGAATTTCCAAGGGTGGAATCTGAGTACAAGCATTTTTTAAAAAACATATGTAATAGGAGTGAATTACAGTTAAAAATACCTGACATAAAGTAATGTAGAACAATTTATTATTACATAGGAAAGTATGAATTTATCAAATCAACCAAAAATACATATTTTTCTTCTAAGCAGAGCATGTCATCAGAAACTTCAGTCCCAGTACCATGTCTGTGCTTGAAGGGTGCCAAGCACAGACATTGTACTTCAGTGTACTTCTTGTATGTCCTTGGGGATATAAAGGGCTCCTTCTTCTGACCTTATCCTGTTGAGATGTAGATGATTTTCCTTTATCAAGATTCAGTTACCTGAGCATAAATAAATAAATAAATGTGTGTGTGTGTGTGTGCGTGTGTGTGTGTAATGGCCTGAAGCAGTGCTTCTTAAAACATGGGGGTCAGACCACCTGATGTAGAATCCCTGGGCTAATTCTATAAACTTTAGATTTCTGGTTCATCCTTGTTGTTTCCAATGACAAGATTTCTTTCTCTTTTAAGGCTGAATACAATATAAAATAAGAAATACAATTTTCTATTATATTTATACCACACTTTCTTTATCCATTCATCCCTCCATGGACACTTAGGTGGTTTCCATTTCTTAGCCTCTATGAATAATATTTCAATGAACATGGGAATGTGTTATCTCTTCAAGATAATGACTTCACTTCCATTTGGTGTACACCCAGAAGAGAGATTGCTGAATCATTTGGTAAATCTATTTTTAATTTTTGGACAACCTCCATATTGTTTTCCATAGTGGCTGAATCAATTTAAGTTCCCATCAACAGTGCATAAGGGTTCCGTTTTCTCCAACATCCTATAAGAGATAACAACCCTTGTTATCTCTTATCTTTTTGATGAAAGCCATTCCAATAGGAATGATAATTCATTGTGGTTTTGTTCTATTTCCGTGAAGATTAGAGATGTCAACATCATGTACCTGAAAAAAAAAGGTAGAAGGGAGAGATGCGAAGATCACCTTCCTCCCCACAGATACATCAGAAATACATCTACACGTGGAACAACTCCTACAGAACACCTTCTGAATGCTGGCAGAAGACCTCAGACCTCCCAAAAGACAAGAAACTCCCCCACGTACATGGGTAGGGCAAAAGAAAAAAGAATAAACAGAGACAAAAGAATAGAGATGAGACCTGCACCAGTCGGAGGGAGCCGGGAAGGAGGAAAGGTTTCCACACACTAGGAGCCCTTCGTGCACAGAGACGGCGGGTGGTGGAGGGGGAAAGATTCGGAGCCATGGAGGAGAGCGCAGCCACAGGGGTGCAGAGGGCAAAGTGGAGAGATTCCCGCACAGAGGACCAGTGCCAACCGGCACTCACCAGTGAAGCTTGTCTACTCACCCACCGGGGTGGGCGGGGCTGGGAGCTGAGGCTCGGGCTTCTGTCGGAGGGCAGTGAGACGACCTGGGTTGGTGGCGTGAACACAGCCTGAAGCGGTTAGTGCACCACGGCTAGCCGGGAGGGAGTCCGGGGAAAAGTCTGGAACTGCCGAAGAGGCAAGAGACTTTCTCTTCCCTCTTTGTTTCCTGGTGCACGAGGAGAGGGGATTAAGAGTCCTGCTTAAAGGAGCGCCAGAGACGGGCACGAGCTGCGGCTAACAGCATGGACCCAAGAGACGGGCATGAGACGCTAAGGCTGCTGCTGCTGACACCAAGAAGCCTGTGTGCAAGCACAGGTCACTCTCCACACCTCCGCTCCCAGGAGCCTGTGGAGCCCGCCACCGCCAGGGTCCCGTGATCCAGGGACAATTTCCCTGGGAGAACGCACGGCGCGCCTCAGGCTGGTGCAACGTCATGCCGGCCTCTGCCGCCACAGGCTCGCCCCGCATTCCGTACCCCTCCCTCATCCCAGCCTGAGTGAGCTAGAGCCCCCAAATCAGAGGCTCCTTTAACCCCGTCCTGTCTGAGGGAAGAAGAGACGCCCTTCGGCGACCTACACGCAGAGGCGGGACCAAATCCAAAGCTGAAACCCGGGAGCTGTGCGACCAAAGAAGAGAAAGAGAAATCTCTCCCAGCAGCCTCAGAAGCAGCGGATTAAAGCTCCACAATCAACTTGTACCCTGCATCTGTGGAATACATGAATAGACAACAAATCATCCCAAACTGAGGAGGTGGACTTTGAGAGCAAGATGTATTAGTTTTTCCCCTTTTCCTCTTTTTGTTAGTGTGCATGTGAATGCTGCTGTGTGAGATTTTGTCTGTATAGCTTTGCTTTCACCATTTATCCTAGTGTTCTATCAGTCCGTTTTTTTCTTTTGTTTTTAATTGTTGTTGTTCTTTTACTTTAAAATTTTTTTCTTAATAATTACTTTAGTAACTTTATTTTATTTTACCTTACTTTATTTTATCCTCTTTCTTTCTTTCTTTCTTTCTACTTTTTCTCCCTTTTATTCTGAGCTGTGTGGATGAAAGGCTCTTGGTGCTGCAGCCAGCAGTCAGTGCTGTGTCTCTGAGGTGGGAGAGCCAACTTCTGGACACTGGTCGACAAGAGACCTCCCAGCTCCATGTAATATCAAACAGCAAAACTCTCCCAGAGATCTCCATCTCAACACCAACACCCAGCTTCACTCAACGACCAGCAAGTTACAGAGCTGGACACCCTATGCCAAACAACTAGCAAGACAGGAACACAACACCACCCATTAGCAGAGAGGCTGCCTAAAATCATAATACGTCCACAGACACCCCAAAATACACCACGAGACGTGGACCTGCCCAACAGAAAGACAAGATCCAGCCTTATCCACCAGAACACAGGCACTAGTCCCCTCCACCACAAAGCCTACACAATCCACTGAACCAAATTTAGCCGCTGGGGACAGACACCAAAAACAACAGGAACTACGAACCTGCAGCCTGCAAAAAGGGGACCCCAAACACAGTAAGATAAGCAAACTGAGAAGACAGAAAAACACACAGCAGATGAAGGAGCAAGATAAAAACCCACCAGACCTAACAAATGAAGAGGAAATAGGCAGTCTACCTGAAAAAGAATTCAGAATAATGATAGTAAAGATGATCCAAAATCTTGGAAATAGAATAGACAAATTGCAAGAAACATTTAACAAGGACCTACAAGAACTAAAGATGAAACAAGCAACAATGAATAACACAATAAATGAAATTAAAGATACTCTAGAAGGGATCAATAGCAGAATAATTGAGGCAGAAGAACGGATAAGTGACCTGGAAGATAAAATAGTGGAAATAACTACTGCAGAGCAGAATAAAGAAAAAAGAATGAAAAGAATTGAAGACACTCTCAGAGACCTCTGGGACAACATTAAACGCATCAACATTCGAATTATAGGGATTCCAGAAGAAGAAGATAAAAAGAAAGGTACTGAGAAAATATTTGAGGAGATTATAGTTGAAAACTTTCCTAATATGGGAAAGGAAATAGTTAATCAAGTCCAGGAAGCACAGAGAGTCCCATACAGGATAAATCCAAGGAGAAACATGCCAAGAGACATATTAATCAAACTGTCAAAAATTAAATACAAAGAACACATATTAAAATCAGCAAGGGAAAAACAGCAAATAACACAAAAGGGAATCCCCATAAGGTTAACAGCTGATCTTTCAGCAGAAACTCTGCAAGCCAGAAGGGACTGGCAGAGCATATTTCAAATGATGAAGGAGAAAAACCTGCAACCAAGATTACTCTACCCTGCAAGGATCTCATTCAGATTGGATGGAGAAATTAAAACCTTTACAGGGAAGCAAAAGCTGAGAGAGTTCAGCACCACCAAACCAGCTTTACAACAAATGCTAAAGGAACTTCTCTAGGCAAGAAACACAAGAGAAGGAAATGACCTACAATAACAAACCCAAATCAATTAAGAAAATGGGAATAGGAACATACATATTGATAATTACTTTAAATGTAAATGGATTAAATGCTCCCAGCAAAAGACACAGACTGGCTGAATGGATACAAAAACAAGACCCATATATATGCTGCCTACAAGAGACCCACTACAAACCTAGAGACACATACAGACTGAAAGTAAAGGGATAGAAAAAAATATTCTATGCAAATGGAAAGCAAAGGAAAGCTGGAGTAGCAATTTTCATCAGACAAAACAGACTTTAAAATAAAGACTATTAGAAGAGACAAAGAAGGACACTACATAATGATCAAGGAATCTATCCAAGAAGATAAAACAATTGTAAATATTTACGCACCCAACATAGGAGCACCTCAATACATAAGGCAAATACTAACAGCCATAAAAGGGGAAATCGACAGTAACACATTCATAGTAGGGGACTTTAACACCCCACTTTCATCAACAGACAGATTATCCAAAATGAAAATAAATAAGGAAACACAAGCTTTAAATGATACATTAAACAAGATGGACTTAAGTGATATTTATAGGATATTCCATCCAAAAACAACAGAATACACATTTTTCTCAAGTGCTAATGGAATATTCTCCAGGATAGATCATATCTTGGGTCACAAATCAAGCCTTGGTAAATTTAAGGGAATTGAAATCGTATCAAGTATCTTTTCCAACCACAATGCTGAGACTAGATGTCAATTACAGGAAAAGATCTGTAAAAAATACAAACACATGGAGGCTAAACAATACACTACTTAATAACGAAGTGATCACTGAAGAAATCAAAGAGGAAATCAAAAAATACCTAGAAACAAATGACAATGGAGACATGACAACCCAAAACCTATGTGATGCAGCAAAAGCAGTTCTAAGAGGGAAGTTTATAGCAATGCAATCCTACCTTAACAAACAGGAAACATCTCGAATAAACAACCTAAACTTGCACCTAAAGCAATTAGAGAAAGAAGAACAAAAAAACCACATAGTTAACAGAAGGAAAGAAATCATAAAGATCAGATCAGATATAAATGAAAAAGAAATGAAGGAAATGATAGCAAAGATCAATAAAACTAAAAGCTAGTCTTTGAGAAGATAAACAAAATTGATAAACCATTAGCCAGACTCATCAAGAAAAATAGGTAGAAGACTCAAATCAATAGAATTAGAAATGAAAAAGGAGAAGTAACAACTGACACTGCAGAAATAAAAAAGATCATGAGAGATTACTACAAGCAACTCTATGCCAATAAAATGGATCACCTGGAAGAAATGGACAAATTCTTAGAAAAGCACAACCTGCCAAAACTGAATCAGGAAGAAATAAAAATATGAAGACCAATCACAAGCACTGAAATTGAAACTGTGATTAAAAATCTTCCAACAAACAAAAGCCCAGGACCATAAGGCTTCACAGGTAAATTATATCAAACATTTAGAGAAGAACTAACACCTATCCTTCTCAAACTCTTCCAAAATATAGCAGGGGGAGTAACACTCCCAAACTCATTCTACGAGGCCACCATCACCCTGATACCCAAATCAGACAGGGATGTTACAAAGAAAGAAAACTACAAGCCAACATCAGTGATGAACATAGATGCAAAAGTCCTCAACAAAATAGTAGCAAACAGAACCCAACAGCACATTAAAAGGATCATACACCAAGATCAAGTGGGGTTTATTCCAGGAATGCAGGGATTCTCCAATATACGCAAATTAATAAATGCGATACACCATTTTAACAAACTGAAGGAGAAAAACCTTATGGTCATCTCAATAGATGCAGAGAAAGCTTTCAACAAAATTCAACACCCATTTATGATAAAAACCCTGCCAAAAGTAGGCATAGAGGGAACTTTCCTCAACATAATAAAGGCCATAGATGACAAACCAACAGCCAACATTGTCCTCAATGTTGAAAAACTGAAACCATTTCCACTAAGATCAAGAACAAGCCAAGGTGGCCCACTCTCACCACTCTTATTCAACATAGTTGTGGAAGTTTTAGCCACAGCAATCAGAGAAGAAAGGGAAACAAAATGTATCCAAATGGGAAAAGAAGAAGTAAAGCTGTCACTGCTTGAAGCTTACATTGATACTATACATAGAGAATCCTAAAGATGCTACCAGAAAACTGCTAGAGCTAACCAATGAATTTGATAAAGTACCAAGATACAAAATTAATTCCCAGAAATCTCTGGCATTCCTATACACTAATGATGAAAAATCTGAAAGTGAAATTAAGAAAAGAGTCCCATTTACCATTGCAACAAAAAGAATAAAATATCTAGGAATAAACCTACCTAAGGAGACAAAAGCCTGTATGCAGAAAATTACAAGACACTGATGAAAGAAATTAAAGCTGATATGAATAGATGGAGAGATATACCATGCTCTTGGATTGGAAGAATCAACATTGTGAAAATGACTCTACTACCCAAAGGAATCTACAGATTCAATGCAATCCCTATCAAACTACCACTGGCATTTTTCACAGAACTAGAAACAAAAAATTTCACAATTTGTATGGAAACACAGAAGACCCCGAATAGCCAAAGCAATCTTGAGAACGAAAAAAGGAGCTGGGGGAATCAGGCTCCCTGACTTCAGACTATACTACAAATCTACAGTAATCAAGACAGTAAGGTACTAGTACAAAACCAGATATATAGATCAATGGAACAGGATAGAAAGCCCAGAGATAAACCCACATACATATGGTCACCTTATCTTTGATAAAGGAGGCAGGAAGGTACAGTGGAGAAAGGACAGCCTCTTCAATAAGTGGTGCTGGGAATACTGGACAGGTACATGTAAAAGTATGAAATTAGATAACTCCCTAACACCATACACAAAAATAAGCTCAAAATGGATTAAAGACCTAAATGTAAGGCCAAAAACTATCAAACTCTTAGAGGAAAACATAGGCAGAACACTCTACGACGTAAATCACAGCAAGATCCATTTTGACCCACCTCCTAGAGAAATGGAAATAGAAACAAAAATAAACAAATGGGACCTAATGAAACTTCAAATCTTTTGCACAGCAAAGGAAGCCATAAACAAGACCAAAAGACAACCCTCAGAATGGGAGAAAATATTTACAAATGAAGCAACTGACAAAAGATTAATCTCCATAATTTACAAGCAGCTCATGCAGCTTAATAACAAAAAAGCAAACAACCCAATCCAAAAATGGACAGAAGACCTAAATAGACATTTCTCCAAAGAAGATATACAGACTGCCAACAAACACATGAAAGAATGCTCAACGTCGTTAATCATTAGAGAAATGCAAATCAAAACTACAGTGAGATATCATCTCACACCAGCCAGAATGGCCATCATCAAAAAAACTAGAAACAATAAATGCTGGAGAGGGTGTGGAGAAAAGGGAACACTCTTGCACTGCTGGTGGGTATGTGAATTGGTACAGCTACTATGGAGAGCAGTATGGAGGTTCCTTAAAATACTACAAATAGAACTACCATATGACCCAGCAATCCCACTACTGGGCATATACACTGAGAAAACCATAATTCAAAAAGAGTCATGTACCAAAATGTTCATTGCAGCTCTATTTACAATAGCCAGGAGATGGGAACAGCCTAAGTGTCCGTCATCAGATGAATGGATAAAGAAGATGGAATATTACTCAGCCATATAAAGAAATGAAATTGAGCTATTTGTAATGTAGTGGATGGACCTAGAGTGTGTCATACAGAGTGATGTAAGTCAGAAAGAGAAAGACAAATACCATATTCTAACACATATACATGGAATTTAAGGGAAAAAAATGTCATGAAGAACCTAGGGGTAAGACAGGAATAAAGACACAGATCTACTAGAGAATGGACTTGAGGATATGGGGAGGGGAAAGGGTAAGCTGTGACAAAGCGGGAGAGTGGCATGGACATATATACACTACCAAGCGTAAAATAGATAGCTAGTGGGAAGCAGCCGCATAGCACAGGGAGATCAGCTCGGTGCTTTGTGACCACCTAGAGGGGTGGGATAGGGAGGGTGGGAGGGAGGGAGATGCAAGAGGGAAGAGATATGGGGATATATGTATAACTGATTCACTTTGTTATAAAGCAGAAACTAACACACCATTGTAAAGCAATTATACGCCAATAAAGATGTAAAAAAACAAAAAAAAAGGTGGGGAAGGACCCCAGGGCCATCCAGATGTGTCTCTCAAGTAATCATAAAAGCTCTAATATAATAAACTACACCTTAAATAAAGTATGCTTTTAAAATAAAATAAATTTTTTAAAAAGTCGGTAATTACCTGGGGTGAATGCTATGTTAATTCACTTGATTTTGGTAATCATTTCACAATGTATGTACATATCAAACATCCTGTTGTACACCTTAAATATATAAAAAATTTTTTGTCAATTATACCTCAATTAAACTGGGGAAAAAATTTTATTTCTGAATCATACCTCAGATATACCAAGTAGAATTCTTTGGCGTGAGGCCCAAGAATTTACCTTTTAAGCCACCTGCCCAGGTGATGCTCCTGCATACCGCAACTTCAGAAACATTGACTTAGATGTTCTCTGTGGTCTCTTCAAGCACAAAGTTTTTATAACTCAGTCATCATTCTAGAACAGTCATACAGTTTCTAACCTCAATATGACCCTCTAATTCCTGAAAAAAAAAAAACACTTTTCTTTCCTTATGCTATTCTAACCTGCATGTTTGGTTAAGTTACAGTTCTCAGCATGCATCAACCTGCGGCTGCTAGAAAGTTTCAAACTGGACATTTTACTGGTTACAATGATAGTCTACTGGAAAATTATCTACTAAGTCAATTCTTAAACAAGTTGCCTTTTGAATTTTTTTTAAACAGATATTTGTTGGATGAAATATGGTGCAGAAAATACTGTTTTCTAAAATGATTTCTCCAAATAGCCTTTACATTTATAACTAAGGTGAAAACTATGCAGCATGCCACATGCAGTCACTCAATAGAAGAGCAGAGTTAAGCCAAATCCTGCTGTCACCAAGAATATTTGTACTTTACATAAAATGTTTTCAACAAGAGGATTGAGACATTATTGACTTGGCTTATAAAAAGAATACTCTTCTCTCTAAAAGAACACAGAGAAAGGCTGATATATCTTCAGGTCTATGAAAAGGGGCTCTTTTAAGAGTAAAATTCACTTCCTGGTATTGATTCTACAAAGATTAAGAAGCTTTACCTCGTTGTTTCTAAACTGGTGCTTCTAAGCTGTAAAGTAGATACTGTAGGTGGTTTGAGATAAGGGATTTATCCTTCCCCTAAAAGACTCTCAGACTCCTAAAATACATCTCTAGCTATTCTAGATGCCCCAGAATCCTTAAATAGGGGACATAGCATTTTATTCTACAATCCTTAGTCCCTGGGAGAGGGAACATAGTGGGTTTCCTTTGCACTAATATAGAAATAAGTGAAATCAGCCACCAATGTTCCGTTCTCTTGCAGAGGAGCAGAAGTGGTGAGACGGTACAGCAAGCACTGAATGGTGTGCCATTGGCACCAGAATTGGAGGTGGATGTCACAGAGTTAAAGGAAGGTTAAGATAGAAACTTTTTTTAATCATAAGCAAACCCCTCTTGCCTGCTTATCACAAAAGATCAAGGATTATTTGCTTTCTCACTGCTTCTAACACGCACATGAGAAAAATAAATCCACTTCCCTCCCCACTGAATGTACCAAAAAATATGCCCTCCAAATGTACCCACCAAAAAAGGAATGTACCCACCAAAAAAGAAAACTCCTCTCAGGTGGGTATATTATGATGGTTGAGACAAGTTTATTGAGAATTTGACAGACACTTCCACAACTTGATGATGACAAACATCATGAGCTTGGTGAAAAATTCAAAAGTAATACATGTTTGGGTGTCAAGTTTCTGCAAATGTCCCCACAAACATCATCCAGGGAAGGCAGCTGGAGGCATCAAGTGGCTTCTCATTTTCTTCCCTTGAGACTCTGGTGCTAGGTCTGAAAAGCAGTGACTGGGAGGTTAATGAGCACATGAGGACCTGGAATTATTCCTCTCAGCCTTGGGAGAGAAAGTTCCATGCCTCGGGTATTTCAGAAAATCAATAGAGAGCAAATGGCCAGAATCTTCTGTAGTCGAAAGCCCCACACCCATTGTAGCCATAGCCAAAACCATAGCCCACTGGGGAGTGGGTGCTGACGTAGCCACAGCCAACACTATACCCCAGGGGGTAGCTGTAGCTGGCCCAGTAGCATCCTGGGAAGACAGTGCTGGAGAAGTTGATATAGCACGTGGTGTCTGGAGTTGGGGGCCTAGATAGCAGTGGAATGCGTTTCCTCAGTATGATGGATTCCCTTCTCTCCATCCTTCTTTATATATCCTGGCTGTGGGGTGTGGTGAAAAACACAAGGGGTCATTTTCATTGACACCTGTTTGCTTCACAAATAGCTCATTAGTTTGTTTTGCTTGCTTAAGACATCTTTACACTTGCTTAAGAAATTTCTCATGTGATAGAACACAGGGGCAGGATTCCTTCAAATAAATTGTGTCCCTTCATTTAAAATACACATTGCAGAGACTTCAAAGCACTGGGTCTTGTAGGTCCTAGATACAAGCGTCTGTGAGCAGGCATTACAATACCAAGAAATTTTCTGAGGTTGTTAACTGTCATTCAGTCCTCTTGCTCTTTGAACATCCATACCACACAGCTGGAATTCAAAAAATATGTGTTGAATAAATTAATAAATGAAATAACAAATACATAATAAGACTGCCTCAAAATGGAGATATTTCTTAGTATTCACCTGATTAAAGAATTTTTTGCAGTATGCAAGATAAATGCCAAAGAGTTCATTGGAAAGACTCCTTTTTTCGCCTTTATCTATAGCTACCCTGTTTACAAAACTGGATAAAATTTTAATTTTAATTATAGTACCTGCCTGAACTATATTTAACATCACATTTCTAAACCACTGCCTGAACTAATTATCTTGTAATTATAAAAAAAAAAATGGAGCTTGTGGATTGATCCTAGAAATAAATTGTCAAATATCATCTGTTGGTCTAATATGCTTTTCAAAGTAAATGTTGAAAATAATAACAGGATAAAAACAGAAATATTAATGGGAAATTTTACCTTAAAATGTACACTATTTTTTTCCATTAGATCTAATAAGACCAGATTATCTAACAAATGTGATGATCTTGTAAAGAGCCAGATGACAATATTAAATCAAAGTTATTTCATTTTTAGAATGATTATGCACCCCAGGATTGGGAAAGAAAATCATTCCTCTCTCTAAATGGAAATTTAGTCCTCAAATATGAATTAAAGGAGGAATAAGATTGATCAAACCCATCTTGGGTCATGCAAGACTTAAAAAATTATTCTCAGATACCTGCATTAATATTCCTTGGAATGGCACTTAAGAGAAAATTTACAGAAAATACAGCAAAAGAGGACATATGGCACAGAAATAAAAAGACACAGAACTGCAAGGAATCATTCTTAGAAAGGCACAGAACAGATACATATGACATACTAGCCCCCAAATTTTTACTTTAGATTTCAGACGTAAATTTCCTTCCTGTTACTAGCAGCTAAGACCTAAATTTCTGGAGGCATATAGAGGTCACAGGCTGACTCCAAGGACAAGGTGAGACACTTGGAAAAATGCACAGCTGTGACAGTGTTTCAACCACTTATTGGTTAATTAGAGGTATTTTTGAAAATACACTGTGCTCTTGCGGCATCCTTGCTCATGAACAAAGCTGTATGGCCACCTAGGGTGATTCAGCATTTAAAATTCAAACACTTCATGTGACTTATAGCTAAATAAGACCAGGAAATTACAATTAGCTTCACTCACAAAATATAAAGGCATTCAACAGCAGATCCTTCTCTAAAAATCATAGAATAATTTATGTCTTATTTCTGCCGTCATCACATTGCCCTGCTCCATAAAGAAAAAAACTGGTAATATTTGAAAAAAGAAAAATTGAAAAAAAATAGCATCATACAATGGAAAGAAAAAAGATTGAGTTAATGTTAAAATTCAGTTATGATGCTCTGTTTAAATAAGTTCCCCCTCTCACTTGCCTACCCAATCAGACAATATGCTAGCTTTGCCCTGCAGGGCACAATACCCAACTCTGTATCTGAGTAGTAATGGTGAATAAAAATTAAAATATGTTGTCTTTTTAAAAACTTAAGTCGTATTTACAAAGAACATTCTGAATTTTCTCTAGAAATTCTGCAGAAAATCATAACACAAGAAAATTTTAGGGAAATACATGATTTATCAAGTTATTTAAAAACAAAATAGGTAGCTAGCTTAATTTTACACTGGGTTTATGAAAGCTTTATTATAGTATAGGTTTATCTAGATGCAGGTGTTGTAGAGCCTGAAGTTTATACAATGTTGAGAAGCCTCTTGATGAAAAACAGTAAACATAAAAGTATAAAATTCAGTACAAAAATAAACATTTGTTAAAATGATAAATCACAAATTTAAACACTAATAAAAGTCACAAATATTATAAACTTTTGAAAAAATGTTTTTACTACATAACTGCCTGACATGCTTCTATAATATTTTTTCCATAGACAAGTTTTGGGCTCCACCATTTCGAATTTTTTCCTCCACTACTCATTCTACACTGGATGCCATGGGGCTAATACATACTGAGATGTGACTTCTGGTCCTGCACATTCATGTCACAAATTCTGGGTGAATTGGTAGAGTAGATGGGAGAGAATTCCTGGAAGCCATCACCATACATGGATAGCTAGCCTAATTAGACACAGAAGTAACTGCAAACCACATAAATCTATCTCCCATAACCAAATTCAACTTCTCCTTAGCTAGATCCCAGAAAGGTCCGTGGTCTCTCTAATGCCTTCCAACTTGAGGGGAAGTGTGATTGTAGGGAACCCCAGGTGGAAAGCAACAGTGGGCTAAACCAATTGCAGTTAAAATGTCTTACTTTTGTGAGTTTCTCAAAAAACTAGGGTCATGTGACATGGAGGTTTGAAAAACAGAAAAAGATTATATTCTCACATATGAAATGACATGGTATTGAACTAATCATTGCTGGGTATTTATTGGTTTAGATAAAGTTCATGACCCTTTATCTTTTAATAACAATGTTAAGATGTTATTTAATAAATAATCTGATTTCTTCTTTAATATTTCTTTGATTTCAAATAAAATGTGACATGGATAAAGATAGGGAAAATTTGATTTTCTACAATGGAGCAAGAATGTGTTGTGTACAGATCATAGAAATAGAGTCAATTCCAGTGTGCACAATAAAACAGTTCTTGTCTTATCAGCTTCAGATATAAAGTTTCCAGCTTCAAGATATTATAATTCATTAAAAATGAGAGAGAAATTACAAGGGAATGTTTTAAATGAATTTTAGAATATACATCAGTGTTACTCTATAATATAAACATTATATTTCATTCTTTTCATTTATTCTTACAAATATTTATTGAGCATCTCCTATATTCCAGGCATGTTGTTAGGTGCTAGAAATCTAAAGACAAATTGGAAATGGTAATTAAATGGAAAAAGATAAATAAATGAAAATGCAATGTTATATGTTCTACCCTGGAAGTCCATACTGCCCTCTTGTAGACTTCAGGGTGTGAAACAGAAGTAGACAACTCTACGTGATGTAGGGGGTAATGTCCATGGAAAGCTTCATTATGAAAGGGATAGATATTTGAACTGGGTCTTGAAAATGGACATCAGTTAGGAAGATAGTGGATTTAGAGGATATTCCAGAAAGAAGTGTTTGAAGCAAAGTCTTAACAGTGTTAAATAGTACAATGCCTTCCAAGAGACATTGATAATTCAATGGGGCCATAGCCTTGCATGTGACAGAAGAATTAGTGGAAGTTGGAGCTGGAGAGACAGTCAGGGGACATATGAGACTGTGTGTTTTGTGGAGGAAAAGGGAGCCACTCGTACACTAAGCTAGGGTTGGCATAATCAGTTCTGCATTTTAGAGAGATCACTACCCTGACAGGGTGGAGGATGAATTAGAAGTGGGAAACCCTGGAGGTATGAAAACCAGGTTTAAAATTGTATCCTTTAGGGATTATTTTGGCTACAAGTAACCAAAAAAAACAAAACAAAAACAAAAAACAAAACGAACTGAAAGTTGCTAAATGAAAAGAGTTTATTTTTCACAAATAATGGAAAATGAGAACATAAGCAATTCCAGGTTGCTCCAGGACTTGACAACGTCAGGGTTCAGAGGTGTGATTCTCTATCTTCTCATGACTGCAGAATCACTGCAGCAGGTCAATGCTTCAGATTCATTCACATCAACATCTAAAAATAGAGGAGTGAAAAAAAAGGACTTCTCTCAAAGCTCCTTTTCATTGTGCAATGAGCAGGAATTCATTTCATATTTGTCTTCCAATGGATTTCTTTTATGTCCCATTGTCCAGAATTGAATCATATCCCAGGGTTGAACTACAAGGGAAGCTAGAAAAGTGTGTATTGGGTACTTTCTGCCTGTATCATGTGAAGCAGGTTCTCGCAACCTAGAAGAAGGAGGAGGAATAGTCACTGAGATTGATAATCAGTTACACAAAAGCCACTTCACTAACTAGGTGACAGTATTAGCAAGGGGATGAATTTAAGAATTGTTAGGGAGGTAGATTTAACAAGTGGGTTAACAACCATCTATCAGGATCATATCCCTACCAGGAATTCTGATGCAAGACATCCGTGGAAGACACTGTGAGAAGGAATACCAAAGGGCAGTGCTTCTCAATCATTCTCCCATTATGGCATCAAAGTACATTACACATCTTTAGGATACAGTGGGATAATCTGACAAGACTCACTGGGAAGAGACAGCCATCCTGGGAGCTCTGGCACCCCAGGTCCTGTCCAGATCAGCTGGGGGGATTAAGAGTAGCAACATTCTGTCACACCTGTAATTCAGTGCTGAGGTCCTCCAATTGGAAGGCTCTGTAAGATATTTGGGACAATTAGAGATAATAAAATAGCCAGTAGAGACAATATCTAATCATTGCTGCAAGAAGAAAATAAAGAAAATTTTCACGCTTCCAGAATGTAAAGTTATCCCAAGGAGGATGCTTGCTTAGATCCTTGATATAAAATCCTCTTAATGCCTTTGGGTTACTATTATCTGGTAATCAGATACTGAGACCCTCAAAATATGACTTCCTTTCAAGTAATTTACTAACTTGCATACAAAATTTAATTATTTTTGTCTAGGGCCTCATATTCAGAAATTGCATCTGGTTCTTGGTATGAAATTAAGATTTACACCCACGCAGTGAGGTGATACCATCTGAATAAGAATCTCGACACCTAAGAGTCACCCTTGACACCCCCTCCCCTGCATTTGCAAATACAATCTGTCACAAAGTGCTGTTACTTTTACCTTCTAACACTCTCTTAGATCCATTAATTTCTATCAATGTCCACTTCACTACGCTATTTCTTATTGTTTCCTAATGCTACAAATTACCACAAACTTGGTGACTAAAAAGGACACAAATTTATTATCACAAGTTCCAAGAGTCAGAAGTCTGAAATTAAAGTGTTGGCATGGCCAGTTCCTTCTGAAAGCTCTGAGGGGAGAACCTGTTTTCTGGCCTTTTTCAGCTTCTGTAGGTGGCCTGCATTCTTTGGCCAGTGACCACTTCCTTTCATCACTCCAATCTCTCACTCTATCGTCTCGTCTCCTACTACTGACTCTGACCCTCCTGCCCACCTCTTATAAGAACCCTTGTGATTACATTGGGCCCACCTGGATAATCCAAAATACTCTCCCCATATGAAGATCTTTAACTTAATCACTTCTGCTAAGCCCCGTTTACCATGTAAGGTAACATTTTCATGGGTTGCCGAAATTCAGAGTGGACAACTTATTCAGCCTGGCATACTACCTACTTCAAGCTTTATGTACCGACACTGCTATGGTGACTGAAAAACTAATCAAGTTCACAGTTTCCCTCCTTACACACTGCTTCCCATTGCCAAAGTGTTTACAAAATGTAGATCTGGTTACAATACAAACACACACACACGCACAAACAAACATTAAAAATATTTCAGGACTTCCCTGGTGGCTCAGTGGTTAAGAATCCACCTGCCAACGCAGGGAACAAGGGTTCAATCCCTGTTCTGGGAAGATCCCATATGCTGTGGAGCAACCAAGCCTGCGAGCCACTACTACTGAGCCCACACACCACAACTACGGAAGACCATGTGCCCTAGAGACTGCATGCCGCAACTACTGAGCCCAGGCGCTGTAACTACTGAAGACCCCATGCTCTAGGGCCTGCGTGCCACAGTACTGAGCCCGAGTGCCACAGCTGCTGAAGCTCACGTGCCTGGAGCCCGTGCTCTACAACAAGAAGCCACCACAATGAGAAGCCCACGCACCACCACAAAGAGTAGCCCCTGCTCTCAGCAACTAGAGAAAAGCCTGCGCACAGCAACAAAGACCCAACACAGCCAAAAAATAATAATAATTAAAAAAAATTCAATAGCATCCCATTGCTTTTTAGATTTTTTTTTAATCTTTAATCTGACTTAAAAGCCCCCAACTCACTCTGATTAGACATCATTGACTATCTTAGATCTTCAAATATATCATGTGTTTTGCCACTTTCTGTTTGTTCTACATGGAATTATCTTCCCTTCTCTGTCCTCCTCAACTCCCATCAACCTTCAGATACTAGTTCAATCACTTCCCTTGGGAGGCCTTTCTGACGTCCCTGAGTAGCCAAAGTCCACCTACACTATCATAGTGGCCACCATCTCCCTCCTACTTGTAATTCTTTAACCTTTATTTGTGTGATTGATACCTGCCTCAGCAACATGCTTGTTTCAAGGACAGCAAAACTGACATCTTTAATCAGCCCTGATTCCTCAGTGCCTAGCTCACTACTGGGCATGATGTAGGTTTTCAATGAATATCAGTTGAATAAATGAGTGAATGAATGAATATTCCAAGTCAAATTTGGCCACTGACTTGCTGTAAGAATTTATGCAAATCACTTGCCTGGGTCCCAAGTCTTTCGACTGAAACAGGAGGTAAGTTGACACCCTGGGACTCACCATCTTAGCCATTGAATGATCCTAACATCAAAATTACTGATAAGCTAAGATTACAATTCAACCCTCTCCCATTGGATTTGGTCAATTAAGTATGCAACTATATAGAGTACTTTTGGTCACTGTGTTACACACTCCTGCTAAGACACACTCACGAGCCCCCAGCTGCCATCATTTTAAAATAAAAAATGCAGTGACAGAATGGCAGAAGAGAAATGTTGAAACCTCTACAAGACATTCCACCACAATAGTTTCAAAGTTTAGTCTGTGCAAGAATCTCCTTGGATACTTGTTTAATATACATATTTTCTGAGCTCTGTTCCTGTAGATTCTGATTGCCTGGGTCTGTGCTAGGGCCGAGAAATCTGTATTTTCAATAAGCAGCCCAAGTGATTCCAATAACATGCTTTGGAGGAATTCCCTGGCAGTCCAGTGGTTAGGACTCAGTGCTTTCACTGCCATAGGCTGGGTTAGATAATTGGTCAGGGAACCAAGATCCTGCAAGCCATGTGGCACAACCAAAAAATAAATAAATAAAGTGCTTTGGTCACTCCTTGAGAAACTTGTACTGTTCAATGGTTAGCCATCTGAAAAGGTGTCCTCTTTAACAAAACACACAACTTAAAATGGGATGAGTATAAAATGGTGAAGGAGAAAAAGGAGATACCTTAGCCAGGATTAATAAGCAGAGTTGATGTAACTTCTTATCATGGACAACTTTGCTCCCCAGGGGACTTGGCAATGACTAGAGACAATTTCCCTTGTCATGACTGGTGAGATGCTGCTTTGCCAGGGATGCTGCCAAACATTCTGCAATGCACTGAACACTCCCCTCCCCCCAGCAACAAAAAACTATCCAACCAAAATGTCAACAGAGCCAAAGTCAAAAACCCTGGTCTAAAGTCAAGATCACATGCAGTTAAATATGATTGCCATGCAACATACCCCAAAAGTGTCACATGACATGGGCCAGAACTTGCTGACCAAGACTTGGGACTAACTTGAGACACAATTTCAATGCCTTGCTATCTCAGCACTTTTGGAGCTAAGCCACATTGTGAGGCTACTTAGTGAATTATCAGAGCAAGCAACTAATTAACAAAGCTTGCTATTTGATGTAGAACCCATGTGGTTTTCTTAAGAAATAATGTGACATCACAACAATGCCTGGATGCATAATAGGCCCACTGACTCTAGTCAGAAGCATTTCACATGTGTTTCAGAATCAATATGAAAAAGAAATTCCAAGGAAAGTACATTTTTTGCTGCAAGCTTTTAGTCACTAGTGGGATCTGAAGGTCCTTTTTAGCATCTACCCTCTACTCCTGCTGATGCAAAATGGAGGAGCTGAGGTCTACTACTTGTGACACAAAGGGAGAGTTAGAGCCAGAAACTGGAAATGTGTATAAAATTAAAGCACAGAACCAACCAGCAAGCTGAGTTAGTGAAAAGGATCAAGTATGAGAAATTATGGTCTTTTGTGCTACCTTGGTGCTAAGACAGACTTGCTGATGAGTAGAAGCATGACATTTCAACTTGCTTGTTAGCTACCCTTTGGAAGGCCTGAGATGCTGTTCTTCTGATGACCTTGAAAATAGTGTTTCCTATCGCAGCCAAACAAAACATGATGGCAAGTTCAATCTACTAAAAGCATCATTTCTTCAAAGTCTTTGCTGACCAAAAACTAAATATAAAAATAAATAAATTTAAATTTAAAAAATTAGGACCTGTGTCCCAAAGATTTCTTTATCTTAAAATTTAAGGGGCTTCCCGGGTGGCGCAGTGGTTGAGAGTCTGCCTGCCGATGCGGGGGACGCAGGTTCGTGCCCCAGTCCGGGAGGATCCCACGTGCCGCGGAGCGGCTGGGCCCGTGAGCCATGGTCGCTGAGCCTGCGCATCCAGAGCCTGTGCTCCACAATGGGAAAGGCCACAACAGTGAGAGGCCCGTGTACTGCCAAAAAAAAAAAAAAATTAAGACTGTTCATTAGGAAAATGTTGAAAATTCTGTCATTGCAACCAAGTGAGTAGGACATAGAAGCTTCAAAATGGAAATAATGAGGCATAAAGCAGATTATTAAAGGGGAGGATGATTGGAAAGGGAAGAAAATGGAACAGAACACTGCAATGCAAATATCATTGTCAAAGATAATGTCAGGAGCCTCAGAGGCAAGTCAAGGAATTGAAAAGGAATTGGTGTCTGAGGAATAACGGTATTTTTAGAGACAACCATAATCAACATACTCAGGAGTCATAGAACATTCTAAGTGGTCTCTGCCTGGCAGGCCTTAGAAGCAAGAAATATTTCCATTTATCTAATAGAAAGCTCTCCTGCTATAATTTTAAGTGTTTTTTTTTTCTATTCTCAATAGAAATGAAAAAACATGAACTAGTTTTTCTGTAAATAGCAATAAATAATTGAACAAAAGTACAGGAAAATAATTTTTTATCCTTTCCTTTTTTGCTGAAAATGTTAACACCATTTCATCAACACTTTAAACATCAACAATGAGATATGTCTCCTTCTCTACTTGTTTTGGGATAAGAATCAACAGGACTTGGGCCAGTAATCAAATTGTATGTGCACACAAATCACCTGAGGATCTTGTCAATGTGCAGAGTATAATTTGGAAGAGGAAGGCCTGAGCTTGTGCAATTTGAACAAGCTCCCAGGTGATGCCCATATTTCTTGTCTGCAGACCATATTTTAAGTAACAAGGGAGCAGGCTTTTTCCTCTATGGCTTTAAATAATTATATTAATTCAACAAATAGTTATCAAGTGTCTGAGATACAGCACTGGTGATGGAACATTGAATAAAGCATGGTGCTTGTCCTCAAAAACCTTACAGCATATAGGCTACAGTGAGGGAATCAGACCTACCAATTAATGATGGTGAGAAAGATAAACAGCAGCCCTGAGAACACAAATGGTAAACCAGAGCGTTCCCTGATTCCCACGCACAGAATCTTCAGAACATCAAATCAGACAAGGTCATCACTCTGTGACAATGATGGAGAGAGACAAAAACAAGGCCACTCTGTAGCCATACCAGAGAACAGATGAAAACAAGAACACTGTACAAACCACAAAAATGACTAAACCTCACCTTCAGTGCCTACTGCTTTTTTACCAATGACAACTTTAGTTTTGTTCCACTTCCTCAGTAAAAGTTGTTAAAATACCCAATCATAGAAATTAGGTCTGTTTCCTGATGTTACCTCTGGGAAGTGGACTAATGGTCCCCCAAAGACGTCGCCATCCTAATTCCAGAGCCTGTTAATATGTTATATTACATGGCAAAAGGGCTTTGAGGTTACTAATCCACAAGCCTAGAGGTAGAGAGATTATTCTGGATTATTGGGGTGGGCCCAATGTAATCAAAAGGATCCTTAAAGTGAAAGAGGAAGGTAGGAGGGTCAGAGTCAGATCAGGGAGAGGGATTTGAAGATGCTATGCTACTGTCTTTGAAGGTGAAGGAAGGAGACACAAACCAAGGAAGTGGGGCAGCATCTTGAATCTGGAAAAGGCAAGGAAGTGAAATCGTCCACAATGAATACAACCCTACCAATACCTTGACTTTTGAACTTCTGACCTCCAAAATTGTAAGAGTAAATTTGTGTTGTTTTAAACCACTAACTTTGTGGAAAGTTTTTACAGACGGTATCCAATCCAGAAAAGACCACTGCCTCCTTTAATCCTCTCCAAAGTCAACTCCTTCAAGCCCAAATCC
The DNA here is from genome assembly GCF_963455315.2 of Globicephala melas. NCBI lineage: Eukaryota > Metazoa > Chordata > Mammalia > Artiodactyla > Delphinidae > Globicephala > Globicephala melas. The sequence continues at coordinate 13,931,512 of NC_083317.1, read as the reverse complement.
TAGAACAAGCCCCTCCTAACCCTCTTATTGAGACATCCTAGAGTTTCTCATGTTGCATGATCTCCATCATCACAGTAAGTAATAAGCCCAACTTTGTTTGACTACGATGTGTTCCAGGTGGTCTTGGTTGGTGGGCAGAGAGTAGTGTGAGCACTGCCATATTAAACAGAGGTGAAGCTTTTCAGTTGGAACAAGGGAGGACCCCTGGGGTAGAGGAAGGCCTTCTGAAAGCTCCATAGGAGTTCACTAGATGAAGAAGAGGTTAGAAGACAGCAAAGAACCATTGCAAGAGAAAGGGAAGCATGTTATAACGAAGTAGGAAATGAGACTAGAGAAATCGGTGTTCTTATGAGCCACTAATTGATCTTTATCCTGAAACTGATCTTTTTCCTGAAATCAGTAAGTAACCACAAAATAACCAGAGTTTGTGAAAGAAAGTCATGTTATTAGATTGGCATTTTGAGAGATGATTTCATCTGTGGTATGGAAGATGGTTTGGAGATTGCCTGGCAGACCGGATAGGCAGCAGGTGTATTAATCCAGGCAAGAAACGATAACGGTATGAATGGAGGCAGAAATTAGGAGTGAAGATCTGCCACCATTTTGTAGAGATAGTGAGATGGGAAAACCTAAGGACTTGGTACCAAAGTAAAGAATGAAGCCTAATAATTATTAAGATTATTTGGCAAGCTTATGAAATACTGGAGGACCTTCATAACCTCATTTAGGGTCAAATCAGTAAGCACATAATGAATGTTTTGCCTCTGTTATCAGTGGTAGGATAATGTGCTTGGAAGGAATCAGAAGACCTCAGCTTGATACCCTGGCTCAAGGCTCAGCTTTCCCAGTTGGTAAATATTTACTCACTTGGGAAAATTACTTAATTTCCATCAAATTACTAATGATACCTATTTCCCAAGACAATTGTCAGAATTAAATAAAATTCTATGGATGTATTCTGTAAACTGTCAATCAAAATGTACATTTATGTACAGTTATTTATGGCATAAGAAGTGCATTAGGGACTTCACTGGCAGTCCAGTGGTTGGGACTTCGCCTTCCAGTGCAGGGGGTCCGGATTCAATCCCCTTGGCTAGCTATAGCTTGACATTTTCTTTACAAATGAGTGACGCAGCCTCAAACAAATTAAACTTTTCAACACTTGTTTCCTCTTCAGTAATATAGTAGATAATGAAATCTGCCTCAAAAAACCTGTTATTGTTTTATTAAAATTATCTATTTTTGTATCTGTTACATAATTACTACAGGAGAAAAAGAGATAAGTTTTTGTTGTACTTAATCCCTTCTTGTCCCTCATTAAGGTATTTATGTTAGATTCAAGATGACAGGTGGACCAACCATACAGATTTTTTTCCTTCCCCTTCCCTAGAACCCATTAAATTATAGCAAAGGCTGGAAGCCAACAATGACAGAGAGAATTGTAGGGACAACATTAGTTGAGGGGAGATTACCTAAAGGTCTAGATGATGGAAAGGAGATGAAGGGAAAACAGAAAGAAGGAGAAACTATGAAAGGAGGGGACTACAAGCAACAGTAAGCTGATCTTCCCTTCAAATTCCCAGGGAGGACTGGGCCTCAGAACACTAAGGAAAATACCAGGATTGGGGCTGAAACAGAGATAATGTGGTTAAATGAAAATCTCATTGAAGAACAGGGTGAGGTACTAGGGCAACTTGTGTTGTCACTTGAACTTTAGAGCAAAACTTTAGATCTTTACACAATGGCATTTGAGGACCTCATCCAGCCTAAAGGTCAGCCACCCTCTCTTACCCTAAAGTGAATTCTGCCTGTCAGTGAACTTTTCCCCATACCCAGAGCTCCAGTGCAGCTCGTCAGTGTGTCAGTATTAAATCTGAAAGAATGACTGACAATCATAGCAATGACTGTTATAACATATGAGAGGATAGAAATTAGCATATGTAGCAATGATACCATAGCAATAAGTACACTTAACACCTATATCATAGTTTCTAAATACCGGTCTTCACCTAAAGGATCTAGTGCTTCCATGACTGAAGGAGAAAAGTTCAAGATAATCCTGGAATATCTTGTTGAGCCAGAAAAGAAGACATTGATCAAACAGCACTGGGAGCCATTTCTGAAGGACAAAGGAGCCAGCATGAAGATGTCCCCACTCTCCAAATCTGGGACAATTTGAGCATCAAAATTAGTAATAATGATATGGATGGTAACACATTGAGTAAAATAAGAATCCTCAAGCCCATATTGATATAGATATTGATACTAATAAATAAGCACACAAAAAATAAGTGGGGAGAAGAGAAATTTCTTACGTAGAATGCCAAATAATAAATATAGAAGGAATTAGAAAATTGTGAATGGATCCTTAAATATTGGTGAAAGCTTGATAAGGAATAGAATAAATATTTACATAGTGTCAAAGTATCGACACAAATTAATTATTAATTACAAAGGGAGAAATAGCAAATGTGCAGTGAAAAAACGTGAAGGACACTACTTTCATCAAGTGATCAAGGTAACCACCAACCAAATTTACATGAACCAACATAAAGTGTCTCTTGATACAATGCAATGAAAAGGATACAGCGTCACTTCTATGGCATTTCTACCAAAAAATGCTAAACATGAATCTAATCATGAGGAAAGTTGGATAAACCCAAATCAAGCTATATATATATATATATCTTATAGGCTGTCTCATATTTTGGGTCCTTGGAAGGAAATGAGTGGATAATCATTTATAACACGTTAATTGGCATAAAATAGGAGACTATTAAATTTCCCATAAATATTGAATAAAGTATATTTAACTCTTAAGGGTCAGAATTGTGTTTTATTTATCTCTCTGTCCCCAAATTTTAGGACAATGCTTGGTGTTGTATCTACTTGGTGAGTGTCTTTTGAATGAGTATCTCTTGAAGATACTCAGTGTCTCAGGCCAGAGACTGCTGCAGGTTTTTACAGCACCTCAAGTTTTAACACAGTGACCAGAGCCCAATAACTTCATACATAAATGAAGTTTATATTGGACTCTACAATATTTTGCACCCATAAAGCAGAGATTCAACAAATCAATGAACAGTTATTGAGCATCTTCTCTGACACAGACAGGGGTGCAATAAATACTTGATACATGAATGCATGATCTTTCATTCAAACAGAGCAGAGGTTTCTCAGGAAAGAAGATAAGAAGCATTTTCTAAGTGCGGACCACATATCATTTCAAGTGCTTCTGATGGCAACTATCACTCCAAAGAACAAATGCTTCATTTTAAATACAGCTATACATATAATCAGAGGTGAAGAAGGTAGGAAAAATAAAACCCATCAATCAAAAAGGGAAAAAAATACTATGTGATTTTAGCTGTCAGCTTCCCTTTACTGACCAAATCTTAGAATGTCTTAAAAACAGAATGCCATAACTCAGTCCATTTAGTGAACTTTTTCCAACAGTTTATGGGGTTCAAATCTCTCTAGGACTGAGTTCTATAAACAGCAGGAAAAGGGGATAAAACAAAATGGAATTGTGTCACTAATGAAAGGAGGAAAGAAATGTTTTTTAACATTCAACAACTAAGAAATATTCCTGTTTATAATCAGCATAGAGAAACACTGACAACTGCGGTATACAGACTATACAGTTGACTCTTGAACAGAGTGGGTTTGAACTTCAAAGGTCCACTTATATGTGGATATTTTTTAATAGTAAATACTATAGTACTACACAATCCACAGTTGGTTGAATCCACAGAGTCAGAGAGAACCTCAGCTACAGAGGGCTGAACATAAACTATACATGGATTAACCCCCACATTGTTCAAGGGTCATCTGTATTTGGATTAAATTTAGAACTTTTTTAGGGAATTTTTAAAAATTGAAATCTCAACATAAAGGGACAAAATTATTAGGCATCACCCTATCTTGCTGTACAGTCTGAAATCAGAATAAGATTTGATTGAAGTTCACCATTACAGGTTGAAAGTGGTTGATGAGTACAAAAAACAAAACAAACAAAAAAAGCATCATAAAATAAACAACCAGAACAAAAATATTTGTGCTAAATGAATTTGATTTATTGAGATGAACAGCAAAACCCCTTCCTACTCACACCTAATTGTAATGCATTGATGTTGATGTAGAGATTAATGATACATGGGCAGAGCAATCATAAGAGACAAACTGCCTGCTTCACTAGTAAAAATTCAGGTATATTGGAAAAATATATCTTGCTTTAGCTGTAGATGAGTACCAGTTCAGCATTTTATGCCTGGGTGACTTGTTCAGCATCATCAAAGACCAGGATTTCAGCAAGAAGTCAGCGAGAAGATGGAATATGTATCTCTCAAGCATATCTGGAAGCAGGAAGACAGACTTTGTTTTTCAGGTTGTTCTGTGCAGAGTAATGATCGAAGAGTCCTGTAGTCATCTGCAGCCATGGTCCATCAGTAAGTGCTGTAGCCAAAGCCAGAGCCAGAGTCCCATGGCCGGCAAAAGCTGCCACCATAACCATAGCCTAGGTTGCTAATGTTGCTACCACCAAAGCAGTAGCCCAGGGAGCTGTAGCCATTTCATCCATAACCGTAGTTCAGGGGAGAGCCCAGGGGCATGACGCCGTTCAGGAGTGTGGCTCTGAAGGTCCTGTGGAAATCGGTTGCCTAGCAAGGATTACCTGGGAAGTAGCTTCCACAGCAGAAGTAATGAGTCATGGTGGCAGGAGTTGAGAAGGATTTGGATAGATTGCAAAAAGCAAGTTACCCAAGAATGAATGAAGTTCTTGTCCTGCACAGGGCCTTTTATACCTCAAGCTGGTGGGCATGACATGCTTGCCTAGACATCTTATGATAAATTTGCATAGATAATTCTATTATTGTTAATAAAATGCATATAAAGGAACCCACAGACTCACTGCCCACATTTTTGTTGGCTTTTCTATCTGCAAAGGAATGTGTCATATTTTCAAAGCCAGCGGCCATCCTTGACACACAATTGAATTCTTTTCATCCGTGTTCCATGGTTTAACCCATGTTCTGATTGCATCATGTGAGACTCTTTAAATCCTCTGATTATAAACTCCTCCCAACTGATATAGCTAAACTAAAAAAAGCTTTGGCAACCATGTAAACACTTCTACAGCTTCTTGAAATTCTCTCCATATGTCATTCAAAAGCATTGGTATACCAACTGTTTAATGGGTATGGAGGTTTTTTTGGAGTAAAGAACAATATTTGGAACTAGAGATGGTAGTTGCAAAACATTGTGATGTACTAAATACCACTGAATTGTTCACTTTAAAACTGGCTCATTTAAAAAAAAAACTGGCTCATTTTATGTTATGTGAATTTCATCTCAATTATTTTTAATTTTTAAAGCATTGCTACAGAAATCCAGCAGAGCAAGTCTTTTTTACAGAGGCTGTAAGAACACTAAATAATAGGATAGCTATGGATAACGTAGTAGTAATTTTCATGTATTTCATTTATGAGCATTATCCTTGTTAACATGTCTTTTTTTTCCATGGAGAATATACAATCTTTGGTTGTAAATCATCTTGAACATTGCCAAGCTGTCTTGTTGTGGAGTTGCCACACTGGGGTTGAGTGGAATGGTGCCCAATTTAAAGTCATGTTATACCATGCTTGGTTCTTATTGACTCCTAGTAAAACAAGCTTGGATACCATGATCCATTATGAAATACCAGTTATATTTAAAAGTGCAGCACTTACTTCTGCTCCCATTTTGCAGAAGTATGTCCACTTTTCATGACAAAAGTAAACCAGAAAGAATTTGAGCTCAGCAAAGCTAAGTCTATTCCAATTCAAATGTTTAGGAAAGAATCATTTTTATACAGCCTAGTTTCTCTGAAAATAGATAAAGAAAATTTCCTGGATACCAACTCCTTTGTATATTCCCCCCTTAATGGATAACCATAGAGCCCAATGGGCAAAATATTCCAGACATTTCTCTGTTAAAATTCCTCCTCTCTGAGGTTCCCTGACACAAGAACTTCCTACAGGTCATATTATTTAAGTTTGGACATGCTTTTTTTTTTAATTCTAAAAACTGATTACGTTATGAGAGTTTATAGTTAGAATCAAAAAGATAAGGTCTATTTTCAAATTCAATTTTTAACAAAAGGAATGAATTAAAATAAGAGGCTGTATCCTCAAGAGTCCAAATTATATAAACTCTACATAAGCTAATCCAGAAAACTCAAAAATATGTGTGGGAGTCAGAGAGGGCAGAGGGGACTGCTCTCATTTAATTGTGACTGTTCAGTGGTTACTTGAAAAGTTTTACTGCTGATTCTACCATCCAATGACTTCTGAACCTGTAATTTGGATCTACTGCCACCAGGTGGCAGTGGTATTTATTTCAGTTAGTCTGAACTACAGGACTGGAATTGGAGGGTTATCAAATGTAAACAGGCAGAAGAACGCCCTAAAGAACTTGTTTGAAATTCAAATTTCCAGAGCTATCCTCTCTCTCTACCACCATGAGATCCTGGAAATCTGTATTTCTAATGAGTATCTCAGGTGATTCTGATGAATAAATTATCCTGATAAATTCTGGACAGTCTTTCATGAGATTTCAAGGACTCTGTCTTTGCTTGGCTGTGTGAAATTGCCCTGAGCTGCTTATTTCTCTTTGACAGGCATGTTCAGTGTCAGTCACAGGTGACCTATTCTCTGGGTGATAGAGATAATTAAAGAAAAAAACCTTAGTTTGCCTTTTCCATTCCCTTGTGCTCTGTTTCTTTTCTCAGGTCACACCTGAATAGAAAGGGAAGTAACTACAGTGTGTCCAGGCATATTTTACCAGGAGGTAAAACCCACCTGAGCTGGCCTATGAATCACTTACACCCAATTAAAAAAAAAAAAAATATTTTGCTTGTTTTTTATTTTCCTATATCCTCTTAGACTTTCCCAGAGAAACTCCTTAGCCAAGTATTTGATTCAATATTTTTTATTTTAAATATTAGTAATAATAAATATACATGAAGGGCTCACTCTGTGCTAGGTTCTGTTCTAAACACTTTATGTATACTACTTGTTTATATATCTTACCATATACATTGTGTATATATGTATATTTATACATATATATATATTTATACATATATATATATATATTAAGAGGACTTACTATGCACATTTTTGTTTTTTTGGTTGCACCACACAGCATGCAGAGTCTTAGTTCCCCAAAACAGGGATCGAACATGCACGCCCTGCAGTGGAAGTGTGGAATCTTAACCACTGGACCACCAGGGAAGTCCTGCTATGCACTTCTCTAAGTACTTAACAAATGTTAATTCATTTAATGTTTGCAATGATCTTATAATATGGGTATTACAATTTTTCTAATAAGAAAACTGAGGCCAGAAAGTTTAAGTCACACAGTTAATAATCAGCAGAATCAAACTCCAAATCTAACCCATATAGCTCCAAAGCCATGTTTTTCCCAGTTTTTCTCTACTGCCTTTGATGTTAGTGATACTTTAAAGGGTTTCAGCTTATAAAGTGCCTCAGATCACTTTATGTTCTTGAACAGATCAAGGAAAGGCTAGTTTTTTCTGCCATGACAAACAACCCAAAGTCTAGATGCTTGGAAGAATCAGAGGTTTATTTCCTGCTCACACTACATATCCCCTCAGGTTGGTGGGGGTCTTAGATGGATGACATTCTCATTCAAAGGCTTAAGCTGACAGTTGTCACCTAAAATATTACTAGTAGGGGAACGGCATGTGGCAAATCATACACTAGCTTCCAAAAACTTCCACCCAATGTTGTGCATCACTGCCACACTCTTCCCACTGCACAGCCCTACCTAACTTCACTGGCCATACCAGCAATGCTGTGTACCCAGAGGAGGAAGTCCACGATGTTGCCCAGCAGCATTAATGACTCCCATGGAGACTTTATATTCATTACACAGACTACAATAATTTCTAAAACATAGTTTAGCAATGTTTCTAAACACACTTTCCAAAATTTAGATAAAAACAAATAAAAAGGGTTTTTTTAAGACTTTACATAATATAATTTAAAATAGTTCTGATATTTTATGTTGTAAAACATATTTTTCTATGCAGTTCATTCACTATCAATCTGTACACATTTATGGATTACTTGATAGTTTTCATTTTTTTTCTTTCTCTTCTTTCCTCCACATCTGCCTAGTCACTATGTAATCTAATTGAGGGAAATGTTGCCATAAAAATTAGTTTTACATGGAATGGGAGAAAATATTTGCAAACTATGCAACTGACAAGGGGTTAATATCCAAAATGTGCAAATAGTTCATACAACTCAATATCAAAAAAGTAAACTACCCAATCAAAAAAATGGGCAGAAGACCTAAATAGACATTGCTCCAGTGAATACATACAGATGGTCAACAGGCACATGAAAAGATGCTCAACATACCTGAGTATTTAATGGGTATCTTTATCAGACAATAATTAGGCTCTACAGTTTAGCCCTTCAGCTCCTACAAGAATCATCTTTGTTTAGGCTCTAACCAGTGTCAAGTAGATATAAAATGATGGTGCTTGCCCATTCCCTCACAAGATATCTCTTACCTCACGCCCAAAGGTTTCACCTTTAACATCTAAAAAAGACATTGACAAGCCTATGTGGTACCCATGTATGTATAGTCTGGAAGTGTGGGGAGTTAATGCTCTAAGGGGTGAACCTTTGTACAAGAGAGATGGGAGTCAATGGACTGTCCTGGATAGTTAGGCAATTTCTTGGGAAATGGTCCTATAGAATCAAGCACTAAGTTGTATTTAGCTGTAGTCAACTTAATAAAGCATCTTAATCTGAGGTGTCCACCCTTCCCTGTTTCACTTCCCTGCTCCCTAAGAAAGAAAATATACATAAGCCCTTCACCAGAAACTTTGATTTCTGAAGAAACTAGACCAAAACAACACCTCAAAAAAATTCCTTTAAATATACCTTTGCTGAGATGCAACTCATATATGATAAATTTCACTCTTTTAAAGTGCACAGTTCAGTGATTTTTATAGCCTCAGAGCTGTACAACCATCACCACTATTCAATTTCAGAACAATTTCATCATCTTAAAAAGAAACTACAGAGACTTCCCTGGTGGCACAGTGGTTGAGAGTCCGCCTGCCGATGCAGGGGACACAGGTTCGTGTCCCGGTCCGGGAAGATCCCACATGCTGCAGAGCAGCTGCGCCTGTGAGCCATGGCCGCTGAGCCTGTGCGTCCGGAGCCTGTGCTTCGCAACGGGAGAGGCCACAACAGTAAGAGGCCCGCGTACCGCAAAAAAAAAAAAAAAAGAAAAGAAAGAAACTACATCATTAAAGTCTCTCCCCATTCACAACCACCAATCTAAGTTCTGTCTCTATGATTTTGCCTCTTCTGGACATTTCACATACATTTAATCCTACTACATGCAGCCTTTTGTGTCTGGCTTCTTTCTCTTAGTATAATGTCTTTAAGGTTCATCCACGTTGTAGCATGAATCAGTATTCATGCTGAATCATGAATCATTCTTTTTTATTGCCAAATAGCATTTCATTTTATGGATACACCATAGTTTTTTTAATCCATTCATCAATAGATGGACTTCTGGGTGTTTCCAATATTTGGCTATTATGATTAATGTTGCCATGAACATTTGTGTAAAAATGATTTTTAATATGTCAAAACTTGAGCTCCTAATTTTCTCCTACATACCTATTCCTCCCCTAGCCTTTCCCATCTTAGTAAATAACACTGCTATATAATTGCCCAAAACAAAAACTTAATTCTTTTTTTCATATAATTCCTTTATACAATCTGTCACCAGGTCCAATCAGCATTGCCTCCAAAATACATCTCAAATCTACATACGTTTTTCCATTCTCATTGCTGTGATATAGTCAAACCACCACCATCTCTACCTAGGACTATTGCCATAGCATCCTCTCTGGTTTCCTTTTTCCCTCTTTTAGTCTCCCTCCACATCAGCTAAGTTAATATGAACTTTTCAAAATAAAGTGTGCTATACCCTACTTAGAAAGTCTTCAGTGACTTCCTGTTGTTCTTAGAAATATAAAATTTCAAACTTCTGACATGGCCTGGTTCCTGTCTAACCTTCCAATCTACTTCATCGTACTCTTTCTCCCTTCCTATGATCCAGCCACAATAGTCACCCCCTCACTGTCTGTCACCCCCGGCAGTAGGCACCTTGTCTGTCTTATTTGTGCTTAACTAATACATAGCTGAAACTCAATAAATATCTCTTAACCTCTTAAATGTATTAATGAATGAAATAGTTGTTGGAGTGTGTGATGAAAGATGAGTATGATTTGGACAGGTGAAGATAAAAAGATATTCAGGATGAAGGAACACCATGAGCAAGGAAAGAGCAGAATTGTCTGTGTTGGTTTAGGGATTGGTGAGCTGATCCATTTAGATGGAGGAATGTACATATGGAGGGAAGTTAAGTTGAAATTTCCAGCAAATCAGTGCCATAGTTAGAGAAAGGATGGTCTTACATGCAGGGCAGGTGTGGGAAGAGATAAAGAGCTGTTACCAAAGGATTTAATGAGGAAATGATGTGATTAGAACTGGCTTAGTTTGAATAATGGATTGTAGGAGAGAGCTATGGAGAGACACCTATTAATATTCTATTAGAATTGTCAATTCAAAAAAATAATCAAGCATCTGAGTGAAGCTTGGCAATAAAAATGGTAATAAGAAGACAGATTTGAGTGACATTATGGAGGGAAATTGTATGGGACTTATTTAGCAATGAATAAGATGTCATCTATGAAGGAAAGAAAGGAACCCAAAAAATCACCTCTGGTACCCGGGTAAAAGGTGCTTCTAGTAATGGCAATAGAGACATCAGGAGAAGGATTTTAATTTTAAAGGGGTCACTTGTGCCAAAGAGATTATAAACATTTGGAAATAACGAAAAACAGCTTAGAAGAAAAAAAGCTAAATACAATGATCAGGCTTTCATCTTTCTTAAAGTAATACTTTAAGCAATGTTGGTAAATAAGATCCACTGGGTAGAAGAAAAAGACTGAGAACAGAACACTGGAGACACTGGGATTTTTAGGGGGATAAGGAACAACAGCAGTCAGAGGTGTCAGTAAATGAGGGTCAGAGTATAGTGGGGAAGTCAGAATTGCACCGATGATTCTTAAAAATGAATAAACATAGACTATCCTTTACAGATGATGATTAAGGAAGGAAAGAAAAATGACGAGAAAAGAGCTCGAAGGGTAGAAGGATCAAGCATTAGTTTCCGCTATGGGTGATATATATGTTATACATATGTTTCATATATGTAATATGTTTTATATGTGATAGATATGTATACACACACACACACATATATATATATATACACACACACACACATAAACCCACATATATCACATACAGTTTGAGTAGCTCCATTGGTGCAATTATTAATCACTTGCAGTGAAGATTCTCCCCTTTCTTTCACTGAAATTTTCCTCAATGTTAAAGCTAGAGGAAACATTGGTCCAGCTCTCTCTTCATTTTATATATGAGGAAAGTGAGATTCAGGGAAGAAAGTGAAATATCCCATGTCACACTATCAGTGTTGATTTGAGCCTAAAATGAAGGGTTCTTAAAATTTTTTTATTTCTTTTATTGAAGTATAGTTGATTTACAATGTCATGCCAATCTCCGCTGTACAGCAAAGTGACTCATTTATACACACAAAATCAAGAAGTTTTGAGTCCTTGTCTATTACAGACTTGAATCCAACCAGTTTCTCAGGGGAAAAAAACTGATTCCTTTTTTGCACCTTACCTCCTCTGGTGGGCAAACCTAAGCTGGCTCCCATGACTCCTGCCTCTTGGTATTCACACCCTTGAGAAATACTTCTGAGTGTGCAGGACCTGTGACTTGCTTATAATGAATTGAACATGACTAGAGTGACAGCATGTCACTTCTGTAATTATATTACACAGCATTGTAACATCTGTCTTGCTGAGAGGCTCTCTCCCTTGCTGGTTTTGATAAAACAAGTACCACGTTTCAGAGACCCACATGGCAGGGAACTCCAGCCAGTAGCCAACCAAACAAACTGAGGCCCTCAACCCAATAAGCTACAAGAATTGAATTCCACCAACAATGATGTGAACTTGGAAGTGGATCCTTCTCCATTCGAGCCTTGAGATGAAGCTGCAGCCCCAGCAGGCACTCTGGTTGCAGCTTTCAAATGAGACACTAAGACACAGAACCCAGCAAAACTGTGCCCAGAATCCTGACCCACAGAAACTGGGATAATATAAGTGTGCTGTTTTAAACCACTAAGTCTGTGGTGATATTGTTATGCAGCAAGAGAAAACTAGTACAACCTACACACAAATGCACACACACACACTCACACAAGCACAGATGCAATTTGTCACTCATCCAAAAGGCTCCAAAATGTATCTCAAATCCTCTCATATTTCTCCATCACCAATGTCACCAGCCACCAAAAGCCATTATCTCTTTGCTCTGTACTCACTGCTTCAAATTTTAGGTGAATTAGTCTTCTGTCCCCTGCATGGTACAAGGAAGAAGGGGTATATACCAGCTGATACAGTTGCTCCTAAATAACTGCCCTCTTCACCATTGCACGAGGCTATCAAAATTGCTCCCACCATCGGGGCTTCCCTGGTAGCGCACTGGTTGAGAATCTGCCTGCCAATGCAGGGGACACGGGTTCAAGCCCTGGTCTGGGAATATCCCACATGCCGCGGAGCAACTGGGCCCGTGAGCCAAAATTACTGAGCCTGCCTGTCTGGATCCTGTGCTCTGCAACAAGAGACGCCGCGATAGTGAGAGGCCCGCGCACCGCGATGAAGAGTGGACCCCGCTCGCCGCAACTGGAGAAAGCCCTCGCACAGAAACGAAGACCCAAAACAGCAAAAATAAAATAATTAATTAATTAAAAAATAATTGCTTCCACCTGTTTCAACAGTCCTGCATATGACCAATCCTCTCTGCTTTCCATCTTTAAGAGATGCCTTATTTCTGCTCTCATCTGACAGCAATCTTTTTATTTTTCCAGGATTGTTATGATTTGTTCTTTTTGTAAAAAAGAGATTATCCTTTCTATCATTTCTAGGGATATGGAGAAAGAGTAGGAGGTAGGTGCCTGTGTTTAGTCTGTCATTTTGATACAATACCCTTTCCAGAGTAATTTTTGCTATATTATGCTGCTTCCCCCCAAATCCATTTATAGACATTTTTCCTCGAACTAAATTCTGGCAGGGACTTTTTATAATGGCTCTTGTAAGTACTATGCAGCCACTGCAAATTATATTTATGAAGAATATTTGATGGCATTGTCAAATTCTCACACTATAATGTAAGTAATAAGTCGGGATAAAAACTGTATGAATCTTCATCTCCCCTGAGGTGAAATTTTAAGCCATACTATTGAATGATATTCACAAGAAAAATAGAGAAGGGGGCTGGAAATGGACCTTGGGAAAGCCCCAAGAGGCAGAGAAGTAGAAAGAGAGAAAGTCACAGATATATATATATGTATATATATATATATAGAGAGAGAGAGAGAGCGAGAGAGAGAGAGCGAGAGAGAGAGAGAGAGAGAGGCACTAAATAAGACTATGGAAGTCCTGGAAGGCTTCCTGGGATAGGACACAAGCTGAATCTTAAAGGTGAGTAGAAGGGAACCAAGACAAGTGAGCAAAGGAATAACAGGATCAAAGGGTCAATGGAGGGAAAGGAAGGGGATCAGAAAAGCATTGTAAATTTTAGACTTTGAGACATATCCTTTCACAGAGCCTGGCACACAAAAGTGTGCAATTTTTAATAATGAGCATTTTTTAAATATATTAATTAACTGGTGCTAACTAATTAATAAAGTAAAAAAATGTTCTGAATGAAATCAATATTGTAGCCTTTTTATGGTGCCAAACAGGCAATGTCAACCTTGAACAGTCTTGGGAGCCATGTCCTAAAACTTGCTGCCCTCTGCAGACTGTCATCATCACCGGCACTCCTCAGAGGAGCCGGGCCTTGGGCGGCCTCCAGTTCCTCCCTCACATGCGTGAGTCATCTCACTTTGAATCACCCCCGCTCATTTTGTTCCAGTATCTTCACAGGGATAATACAGACTGGGGCCAACAGAGAGGGACCAGGAAATATTAACTCCCAAAAAGCAACCCATTGATTCTTACTAAATACCTTTAATCTAACTTAGCTGTGTTTCTGAGTTACTAGTCTACCTTTCAGAGCACCAGATCGACTTAGAACAATTGTCCTAGAACAATTATTCTTACGTGGCCTTTGGCTATTTTCCTCCTGAATTTTTCCATTCTTCAGTTTTATCAGCAAAGAACATAACACGGCTTTAGGTAAGAACGGAGAGATGGCTGTTGGCACAGTTAGTCCAAGAATATCTGTTTCCTTGGTCTCCCAAGCAGAGAAACAAACCAATTTAAAATAAATCATAAATAAATAATTAAAAAACATTATCAGGGCTCCTAAATGTCATAAAATGGTGGGCCTTAGATCACCTCGTAGTGATTGGTCTCATGATTCTATGCATTATTTTATATATGACTCAGTAGAACACTTCTTTGTCAGTGCACAAAAGTTGTATCAAAACATAAGAATTTTTACTATACCGGACTTAATGTCCTCTATAAAATTGAAGTTTGAAAGTCAGAAAATTTGGAGATAAGTTCAAAACCAGCAGTGAACAAGGAAAGCTCTTATCTACAGTATCATGAAAAATATATTTTTTAAAGATTTTGTCTTATGATTCAAGAAAAACATCATCATTAAATGTATTTATTCAGACAGTCAACAAATATCTATTAAGTATATTTTATGTAGAAAGTATTGGAAAGTCACTGGAAAGTGACTTTCCTAGTCACTGTTGAAAATATAAACATTAAAAAATACAGTCACACATACCCTTTTAAAGATGTATTTTAAGTTGTGTACAACTTGTAGAGGAAATTTTTGTTTATCCTTTAAAAAGCTCTTAATCGTTTATCATTTGATGCCATTTGAGGAACTATAGGAGGCTGTCTACGACTGAAATGGACAATCTGACTGGGACTATAGTGAAAATAAAAACAACTCTACAATTAAAATCAGAGAGAGATCTCTATGCTGATTGGTTTGATTTTTAAAAAAAGAGGAAATAACTGATTTAGTTATGCTGATAGGGACTGTGGTAAAAACAAGAATCGTGTTAGAATAGATAAATTATGGAAGTCATTGAATTTTTGTCAGAAGAATGAAGATAGTGTTAGTAATGGGCCATGATTTCTCACTCGATTGACTAGCCTTATTCTAAGAGAATGGGATCATGTAAAATAATAAATACTATTATAGAGATTAAAAAAAGATACAGTCACAGACTTTCAGAAATTTGTTGGGGGAGCGGGAATAAAGGAGATGGGTATAAATTATGCTGATACCTAGGAATACCAAGAGCCATCAGACAGTGAATTCACTAGTCTGGGTTGAGAGTGGGGTGGATGGGAGTCAGACTGGAGACCTGAGGTTCATGAAAATAGTTGGGAGAAGCTGTGGGAAGTATGCCATGATAATAACCATGATAGAAATAAAAATTAAAATAAAATAAACTATCACTTCTAAAAGTAGAGAAGCACAAATAGCAAGTCCAGTCAGGAGCACTGAAGAACTTTATCTTTGAAATAACACAAATAGTTGGATTAATGAACCCACAGAGAAACAAAGGATTCATATTAAGCCTAGAGAACCAAGCTGCCTTCCCAGGTCTAACAGAGGACTGAGACATCTTCTCACCAATAAAACCATACTTATTTTTAACTAGTCCCAGGCAAGTTGCCCAAAGTTTTTTATATATAGGCTATTTTCATCTTTTCTTTTCTGAACACTCTCTTATGGCAGAGAGAGAAAATAGAACTATTCCTACACAAAGAGTCTGAGCATTGGATTAATATTTTAAAACCCTTTGAGGCATCTTCTAAAAGCCTATAAAATTCAAACTATTCTGTTAAGCAAGGAAGTGATATATCACTTAATATCACTATTTCATTGGGTATGAAAAAAGAAGTAGAGAGCAGTTTTTTAAAAAAACACTAAAATTATGACTGCTAGTCATGATTAAGACCTGGATTTTGTGACCTCTAAAATTTATACTTTTCCTTGTGGACACAAATACCTTTCACCGCATTTGGACCATCGGTAAAGTTCCCATAGACCCAAGAAGGACTGTTCTGACAGACTGGATATTATTAATGTTATAACTAGCACCAATAAAAATAACAGAAAAATTATTATTTGTTTAATACTTAATATATCTGGCACTCTTCTAAGTATTTTACGTGTATTATTTCTTGTAAACTTAACAAAATCCCAATGAGGGATCACCTTCTATTATTATTCCCACATTACAGTTGAGGACACAGAGGAAAAGAGAAGTGAAGTAATTTACCCAGGGTCACATGGCTCTTAAGTGTCAGAGCTGGAAGTTGAACCCAAGGAATATAAGTAAAATGATGAGTAAATGATAGAATAAACAAGAGTCTAATAAAACAATATCTTAGGACAAAATCAAGGTTAAAGCTTGACTCAAGGCACACGAATCTGTATTTTGTATTATGATTTTATTGCACTTTTTAGCAGTAAATAGTGGTTCAGAAAGAAGGAGTAGACTATAAGGGTTGTTGCATTCCCTAAGGTTGGGTTCTAGTGCAAAGAAAGGAGTTAAGAATGGCAAGAGATGCTGAACTACCTCAGAAAAGCCAAATTAAATTGGGTAACAATGGTACCTAGATAAAACTGAATTGATGGGCATGCACATAGGGAAGAGAATAGCCTTTCATTGTGCAACTTTCATAGAAGTGCTTGTTTTATATTGTGATTTATTAATGATGTCACCATCAGAAAAGAAAAATGGCACAACTCCCTTAAAGGGCAATGTGGCACTATCTAGCAAAATTTGACATGCATTTACTTTTTGACTCAGAGATCTCTTTTTAAGTTTCTATCTCAATGATTCAATGACAAAAATTAGAAATGACATATGCACAAGCTATTTGTTGCATCACTTTTTGTAAAGGTAAACATTTGAAAACAACCGACCAATAGTAGACTGGTTGAATAAACTATGCTACATCCATACAATTTGGTAGTAAGTAACTCTAAAGTGAATGGGGGAAGATCTCTATGTACCCACAGGGAGTTAATTTAAAATTTCTAAGCAAAAATGGCACTGTGCAGAGTATTTGCATCATGCTACATATGGGGTAAGAAATAGAGATATACAAGTATTTATCCATATTTGCTTACAATGTTTAAAAGAAAGAGTGGAAAAATGAATCAAAAACTTGTAAAAATAGTTACCAATAGAAGCAAGGAGAGCAGAATGAAGGGCATAGGATACACCTCATTTTATATTTTTGACTTTGAAATCATGTAACCATTTTAATAAATTTTAAAAATTAAACTGAAAGAAAAAAAGGAATCTGAAAATTGAAAGCAGTGTGAAGCAAATGAATCTAACCACATCTCATGCTGGTGGCATAACAACTCAAAGAATTATTTCAAGTGATTCTAACATACAGAATTTGGGCTATGCCTCCCTGGAGTTAAAACAATTCTAAAATGAAAAGAAATATTTTTAAAACCTTAAGTGTGTTCAGTAATCTTATTGTTAGTAATAATATTTGTCTTGTTATTCTGAAACTATTACAAGTATCAGATAAAGTAAATAAAAAACAAAGATTTTCAGCTTAAGACGGGGACAGAAAGGCTTAAAGTCGAAGTAGTTAAGTAAAACTCTTTAAATTGAATTAGAAATAGCAGGAAAAAATTCATTACATAATTTTCTCCTTAAAAAATTATGGATTTCCTGGTTCTGTCTACTAAAGTTGTCTACAATGGCAGCTCAGTAGCAATGAGGACAAATAGCATTCAGACTGTGTACTCTTAGCACCATTTTGGATCTAAAGGAAAGAACTCTTTAGGGAAATGACTGATTCCAAGTCTGGCAGGAAATGTACAAAGTAAACTTAGGACATCTATGTGACAGGGGAAGAGGACAGGAGATGAAGGGAAGGGAAGGAAGAGAAGGGGAGGAGAGGGCAGGAGAGGGAAAAAAAAAAAAAAAAGGAACAGCCTAAGTCTAACCAAGCCTCTAGATCAGGGTTTCTCAGCCTTGGTACTATTGACATTTGGGACCCAATCATTCTTTGGTTGGGGGCTGCCATATGCGTTGTACGATGTTTATTTAGCAGCATCCAGGCCCCTACCTACTAAACTCCAGTAGCACAACCTTCTCCAAGTTGTGATGACCAAAACTCTCTCCAGAAGGGTCAAAATCATCCCAGTGTAAAACCACAACTTTAGATCTCCAGAAACAAGTTCAATGAAACACAGGGAAGCAATCAGCCAAATCCAGAATGAGTTAATCTCATTCCACTTCTCATCAACAATAGAGCTCTTTTACCATCTGACTAGTTAGGGATCCAGAATCCCAACTTGAGGATATGTTTCCTAGGACTATTTCCTGTCCCAAATATATTAGTGTTACTCCAGAAGCAGTAAATGAGATAAAGTTTGAGTACAAGTGGTTCATTTGGGAAGTGCAGATAATATTGATATGGAAGCAGGGAAGGGACACAGAGAAAAGAAGGAAGGCAAAAAATAAAACACTATTAAGGTGTCTGGGAGACAGTGCAAAACTGAAACCTAAGAATTAACTATCAGAAAGCTGAGAAAGCTGGGGTTGTTATGCACCAACTTCCTCACATCGCTGATTGTGGACTATGCCTGCCACGTTAGTTTCTTGACACTTCCAGGCTGCTCCATGCAAGAGTTCTCCACAGTTTCAGGGGAAAGCGCTCAGGCACAGAGATTACAGATACTGGTGGTTGGCAACATGCTGTAGAGAGATATGGAAACGTCTGGTATTTAAAGTAAAAGAGCACTTGAGATTCATTATAAAATACTTAAGCAAAAGAAAAAAGTGAATGAAGCTAGGCTAAACAATATAGGCAAGGATTGATCGTTGTTGAAGCTGTGATGGGAGCAAGAGTGTTTATATGATTTGTCTCTCTAGCCTTGTGTAAGTTGAAATATTTCATAATAAAACTTAATAAAAATAATAGCAGTACCTGTCATCATATTGTATTTATTATTACAAGAACCCATTGACTTCTGAGAGTTCCATCTCTTCTCTTTCATTTGCCTTAAGTATTGAGACTTTGCAAAAATCCATTAGCTTATTGACCTCACCATCAATAAAGTAACAGATGAAAATTACAAAATTCTATGCACAGGATTTGAATCTGATTTAAATAAATACTTTTATTCTGACTCAACTTAAATATGTAACTCCTATTAAAATATTTAGGCTAAGACAAATGTAGATGAAGAAAGTATACTCAAAAAAAAAAAAAGAGAGAGAGAGAGAGATGCATTTATATTTACAACTTAAGAGAAGAAAGTAAGAAAACATTTCAGAAAGAAACTTAGGATAATTAGACACCAAAAGGAGAACTCTGTAATTCATTCAAAAAAGTTAATATCCATAACTTCTCTTTGAAAGATTGAGACAAAATGGCAGTCCTATCACTGTAAGAGAGAACAGTTAAACCCATCTGCCAAAGAACAGGAACCCGTTCTGTGGGATATCTTGTACTGAGTGTGAGAAATTCAAATCAGAAGTTTACTGTTAAATGGAAGACTACATTTTCTTAAAATATATTCACTTCTAACAATGAACCCTTTTTAAGTTTAACAAATTCACTTTACAGTGGCTTTATTTCACAAATATATGAATAAAAGTTAGTCTAATGAACAGCCCCTAGAGTTATCATAGCCCCTGAGCTGCAGAAACCTGCCTTGCACCATAAAATTTTCACTACCCTAGTGAAAAGTTCAACAGGAACTTCTGTAGGCATAATCATGTGATGTGGTATGTTGTAACATTTAAATAAAGGGGAGAGATTTTTCATTTAATTTTCTAATATTCTCAGAAATGCTCTTCTGGATGTCATCTCCTAATAGAAAAACTAATTAAGCAGTTGACAACTTTCATTTTCTTTCAAAGTACTATTCCAAGAAATACTGCAGTCTTACCCTTTTATTTCCTTTCAAGGGACTATGAAACTTCTAAAACATCTTTCCACGTAAATGCTTGAACTTCAGGGAGATATTAACGAATAAACCATCACATCTGTTCAAAGAGGAAGCCAAAATATGTGAACTCTAAATCAGTTTGTAAGAAAGAAAGAAAGAAAATCTTCATTTGGGGGGAAAAAATATCAAATACCATGGTCAGAAATGATTAAAAACCATATGTCTTTCCAGCAGTATCACAATGGCTTCTAATATCTCTGCTTCCAGACTCTTTCTTCTTCCTACCCATTTTGCAATTCTTCAAATGTGTCTTCACAAAGTCCAGCACCATTTTGTTATTTGCAGTTTCAACAGCTATCATTGGCTCCCCAATGCCAAGAAATTCAAACCTCTCATTAGCTCCTAAGCTCCTCCACAATTTGTCCCCACGCATAGCTTCCACTATTCCTCTTCCTTTCTGTGCACCAGGCAACTAGAATTATCACCATTTCCGTATGTGCACTGCTGATTCCTACTATAATTTTTTTTTTTCGGTACGCGGGCCTCTCACTGTTGTGGTCTTTCCCATTGCAGAGCACAGGCTCTGGACGCGCAGGCTCAGCGGCCATGGCTCACGGGCCCAGCCGCTCCGCGACATGTGGGATCCTCCCGGACCGGGGCACGAACCAGTGTCCCCTGCATCGGCAGGCGGACTCTCAACCACTGCACCACCAGGGAAGCCCTTTACTATAAAATTTTAGTTCCTGTTGACTCTGTTGATTGGAATGGCCCTTTCTCTGAAATCATCTGCGCCTTTGAGATACCCCCATTTAAATCATGATTCAATTAAATGCCACTTCTTCTAAGAAAATAACTTGATCAACCTATCAGAAGTTATTTTGCCTAGCTCTTTGACCCACTATTAGAACAAATGAACTCCTTTTATGTTTTTACCTAGAAACTTGAAGTACCTAAATTAGACCACGAGGTCCTTAAAAGGAAGGATTGAAGACATATTTCTTAAACCCACCTAGCTGTGGGTTTGCCAAAGTTCCATTGAAGGAGGGTTATACAACAGCCATCAACCCCTTCCAGCTAAACTCTCTAAAAGTATCAATAGATACCTCTGAGTGATTGCTGCTTTGCTGAGGTGGGTGAGACATGTAGGTAAAACTTTGGGAAACTGAGAGAATTATAAATTAACTTGCCTGTAACAACAGAGATAACTGGACATATTGTAGAGGAAAGAGCCCAGAAGGGAAGAAGGAGGTTGGAACAAGCATAGCTGGAGAGAAACACAAAAAGGAAGCAGAGGAGAAGGATGGAAAGTAGGAAGTGAAAAGGCAAAAACGCTGGCAAAAGAAAAGAAATCCAGTGGAAAAATCCAAGGGAAATGGTACTTCGGAGAAGGAGAAAGCAATGAAAAGAGGGATTTCAGGAACTTTAATTGCAAAGGATGTGATATAATCCCTTCCTCTTCATTCTCATCACTACCTTGACATTGAAATTTGTAGTGCTATGACTGCTTGCAAGATTGGCATAAGGTCAGCCTTGGGTAAGAGCAGCTGATGCAAGGGAGTCCAGTTCCAGTGTGTTACAGTTAATTCCAGAATCACACCACATCACAGAATCATTTATTGGTTTGGGTATACATATAGGCTCTGCTAAAGCTAGATTTGATGAAGGTTTGATTCACTCATTCTGTACTATTAATTTCATTATCTTTATAAGATTCCCATATAAAACGAAGCCCTTCAGGTATTATTAAAGAAAGACAGTACCTTAGCAGCAGGAACAAATTAACATTCACAGCCAATGTTCCATCTAATATTGAGAATTGTAGAAGCAGAATTCATTTGCAGAATTGGGCCTGGACAAAATTTGGTTTTATTTAGGTGGGCTGTACTTTACATTAGCAAAGAGCATCACTTTTTGACTTGCTGAGGAAAAAAAAAAAAAGAATAAAGTAAATGCCTCCATCTCTAGTAAGAATCAGAATAGAGAACTTAACAGAATCAGAACTTAACAGAAGTTTGTCAGTGAGTTTTTTTATTACTGTACTAATAAATTTATATTTTGTCTGCCAAGAAAACTTCAAGGCACTCTGAGTCCCCTTCTTTTTAATACTTAAAACTATAAAATTGCACCTCTCTTTCCTCACAAAATTTCCATTCTCTCAGGGCCAAACAATCCCAAACAGCAGGATGTGGGGATTGGGGAATAGGTAGAAGAATCTGAATAAATCAGTTGTATGAAATTAATTTCTAAGACCATCAATCTTTAATTGGTGAAATTTCAGTCACAGAAGAAGGGAAGAATTTGACTGGGTCTATTCCACCCACAGTAAAGTGGAAGCTCCTTGTGGGAGAGAAATCTGCAATACCCTCTATTCTCTCCCATGTCCCACTTGAGAAGAAACTGAATTAGCCTGGTCAAAAACTTGGCTAATGAAGAATTAGCCTTATCCATGACATTTAAAACAGCATGCCTCCTTCTTTGATGACTAAAAATCTCGAGACCGAAACAGTCTAAGACAATAAATCCAAGATCTCACTGACTGGAGTTGAAAATTAATATGCACCATCATATTTTAGCAAAGATTTGATCACTTACATAAAGTATATACATTCAACACACTGCTCATTGCTGTCATCTAAGAGTAAATGTTTTGAAGAGAATAGATATGAAGTGATTCCTTGAGCTTCCTGCAATTGGCATGCCCAAGGTACACCACCTGAAACAATTTAAGTAAGTGAAAAGATGTGAATGCCACAGTTGCTTTACCAACTGTGACTATTTATTAGAAAATAAAAACAAAAAAATCTTTACCTCCCTTAAACAGAGCAAATAGAGAAAATAAATAACCAGGCACCTCTGAAAATTTAGAAAAACTTGTGCTTGGGCATTCAATATTTAAGGAGATAATTTCTGGATAAAGACAAGCTGGATGCTTAAGAACTGTTCATGCAGCTAATGTACTGATAGCAACCATTCAAAGCTCATACAAATTGAGCTTGAAACTTAGCCGGTTTGGAAAACGCTGTTGCAAAGCACACATAGCCAAAGCACACTAGCTCATCCAAGAAGCTCCTTGTCCATGACCCGGGACTCAAGGTCATAAGAACACATTGTAGTCCAGGAAGAACTAGGGCCCCATGACCCGCAGCTAACACCATGGATGTCCCACTGAAGACATTACTAATGGATTGACAAATTCAAATCCATGGTCCAAAGAGGTCCCAGTGGCAGAAGGAAAAGTATAGGATCTGGATTGAATGAGCAGGGGTCAACGTCTTCCTAACTCAGACACTAGCTACTGTTTGCTCATCTCTATTATGAAAATAAAGCTGTTATTTTAAAAGGACAGTTTGGCAGTTAAATGAGATGATGAGGATGAAATATGTTTTATAAAGAGTAAAGCATAATTTGTTGTTGTCACCTACTCATAATTAATGCAAATACTCCTACAACTAAGAGTGACGTCTATAATCTGCTGAATGAAATTCCATTTGCATTATGTATTGAAACCCCAAGGATAAAAATTGAGCCTTGAAATCTTATATTAAAGGTTTAGGAAAATCAGATAAGGCATAACCTGAACAGTCACTCTCTGATAAATTGTCATCATATTAACTTAGATATAAATTAGCCAAAGTTAAGGATTCTAAACATTTAAAATTATAAAATACATTGTTTGATTAATGTGGAAAATGTTAATAATACTGTCATTAAATATAATCATTAATATAATTTTTATCATACAATGGCAAAAAATAAATGAAATTTGTATTTATTGAGCTAGGCTTTAATGATAGATTTTATAATTTGAAGAGAGTAAAAATAGAAGGGGTCTTTAAAGGTTTTGTTATTTCATTCTCTCAGGTTTTATTAGTAAAATCACAATGTACAAAATTATGCTATGCTCTTGACAGATAATAGCTGTAACAGTATTGTGAGTTCCTGGAATTACACTTTAAGAGGACAGACAATGACTGAAATGTTTCGGAAGGGGTTTAAATATCAAAGGAGGTGGGCTGGAAAAAGTTAGCTACATTACATCCAAAGGTCTCTCACAACTCAGATTTTGTGGTTTTTAACTTTCTTTTACAGCTCAATGTAAAACAAATACAATATACTCATCTGAAATAGGGCAACAATTTTACATGATGCTCGTTTACATATTTTACAAGTATAGCTCCACAACTTAAAGATGGAATTGTGCTTTGGCACTAGAAGGAAAATAATTGACTAAGTAAAAATTGTCCTCTCACAAACTTAAAATATGATAAAATAATAATTATACACACACACACACACACACACACACACACACTGCATGCTAAATGTCCTTTCATGAGATACACTCAGAGGACCCTAGCGGGCGTTCCATGCTGCAGAGTGTCACTCAACATCCCCAATACTAATTAAAAATAAATGATTGATTCTGCAATGAGGGGAGAGCAATTATCCCCAGTCCTCCTGCTTCCTGAAAAATAATAAAACTTTCACTGCTTGGAAGGGACAGGTATAGGAATAATACTTCCAGGCCCATTCATTCTCTTTGATTATCTTATTGATGAGACTGGAAGAAAAGCCTACGCAGGGGAGAATCAATTCTTTCTGAGCTCTAAAACATACATCTTTCTTCTCCTTTGCCACGTGGTCATCCACCTGCCCTGATGCGGCACCTTGTAGTTGTACAGCTCTTACCTGCAAAGACGCCAGAAGCATTATTTGGGGTTAGGTGGAGAGAAATATTACAGTTCAGATGCAGGCTGCATTTTCTAAATCGATTTATAAGTAACCAAGCTGTTATTTTTGTTTGAATCTCCATCTGTAGGCAATCTATGTTTATTTCTTGAAATTGGCTCTAAATGCTATAGTGAGGGAAAGAGATATGATTAATCATTTGCTTCCTAAACCTGCACAAGTTTCACCCAAATGACAGAAATACAACACATTATATTCAAACCCAGGGTGGTATTGTTGCAGTAAGCATGTTTATTTGGGAACAGAAACATTCACGAAACTCAAGAAAGCAGGAAAGAGGAAATAGACACATGCTAAATTAAAAAGAAAAACAAATCCTTATTCAACATATAGTGAAATTTGTTCTTTATATAAATAAAATTTGAATTTTGAAAAGTTATATGTGGTAGCTGTTGCCTAAATTTAGGGCAAAAAGTTTATTGCAAATTTGCTATAAATAGGTGGATGAAACACAGCTGGTCTTAGAAACTGGGCTGAAATATCACCACCAAATGAATTTTTTTTTTTTTACTGCTTATGAAAGAATTCTGCAATAAATGAAAAGAAAATACTGCACTCGAGAAGAGAAAACAAAGCATTTCTCAAATAATTGATTGTAGGAAAGAGAACATTTTAAAGAATGCATATGTTGTGACCTCAACAAAATTAAATTAACTAGGAAATAAAAGGTGAAAATAAGATAAAAATGACAAAATGAGATGAATGGGGAGTTTTATTGAGAAGTAAGTTGTGGTGAAAGTTCCCTAAAAATAATAAAATATTATCCCAAAATCGGAGTAGTAGAATTTATATCTTTATCACATTGAATAAAGAGCAGAATTAACTGTATTAAAAAGTATGTAATATGAAGGATAACCTTAAGAAGTCTTCTCGAAATGCAGAAGTTAGAAAAAATGAAAAAAAAATAAAATAGTAATAGTGGATCCCTATTTCTGCCTGGAGATGAATGGACGACAACAGAATAAAGATGAGATAAAATAAAATACACTGAATTCTGAAGTCCTGGATTTAATATTTTAAAAATAGAAGTGTTTGCTTATTGTATTAAAAAGTTTAAAGCAGGAATGGTAAACTCAAATACCTATAACAGTTATGCAAAAATGTAAATATCTGAATCATGGTAGATGAATGAGAATCAAGACTTGGGGGAACTGAAGCAAACGGAAGAAACATGCTGTATCCAAATGCTTTCAAAAATCAAAATTTAAAACAAATGTGCAGGCCAAAAAATATACATATTAGCCACATTGAGCCTACTGTCTGCCTGTTGATAACCCCTGGCCAAAAAACTTAACTTTTCTTATTTTAAATCCTTTTATCTTTCTCTCCTCCATATATATATTTAGTTTATTGTGAATTTACTATAAATAGGTGGATGAAATATAGCTGTTCTTAGAAAATGGGCTGAAATATCACCACAAAATGAAATTATTTTTACTGCAATAAATTAAAAGAAAATACTGCACTGAAGAAGAGAAAGAACAGCATTTTTCAGACACACACATATACATATACACACATACACATCTAAGATATAAACATACACATATAAATACACAACACCTATTCTAAAATGGTGTGAGTTAATGAATTAATTCCAAAAAATACACATGCATATAATAAGGCTCCTAAAATACAGTTTGAAAGCAAGAACCATATAACACAGTAGGGTGATGGCAGCATCTTGAAGCCCAGTTAATTGGTAACAGTATAACACAGAATTGAGCTCCTGACAGCCTCTCTTTAAGTGGACTTTAGTTTTGGAATCATAGAGACAAAGCCTGAAAAGATATGTGGAATGCAATCAATGGCACCTTATAATCTATCAGCTGTGATTTGGCCAAAAGGAAGAATACAAAAAATATTCAGGGAGAGTTTGACTCTAAACAAATTAGTCATATCCAATCAAGTCTTGAAACCAAAAGGAAGGGCCGAAGACCTAAACGTGAGAAAAAAAAAATTTAATACGTGATAAACACTGAATACAATGTTGGTTTCAAAACTAGCTCCATTTAAAATAAATGGACTTGAAGTTCCTAATGTCACAGACACTGCCGAAAGGGCTCAGTGACCCCAAACCTAAAGGAATAAGTGGTTAGCTGACCTCTTACACCCAAATGCCATGAAATTTGTAGTTAAATTTTTGGCAGGAACAGAATAGAAACTTTCTACAACAAAACCCCCAATAATCCGGATATGTAAGTCAACTAAGTTGTTGGTTGAAATGGAAACCATTTATTTTAGGTGTCTTTTGAGGAAATGTCAACCTCAGCATTCTGGTATGAAAACTTAGGTTTGACTAATAACTGGGCACCCAAGGAAAGATGTCATGGCCCCTTTTGACTTTCCCAGGCCTCCAGTAGAAATCCCAGTTATTTTTATTCTTTACCATGACAGTTTTGGGCAGGACCATATCTGCAACCCCATCCCATGCCTATTCAGCCCCACGGCACATACCTTCTGAAATGTCTGAAATGCCATAGAGAACCTGAGCAAGAGGCCATGGTCACAATTAGAAAGTCCTTCTCCCTGGTGGCTAATACCAAGGTGCTAATCATTTCAAAATTTCTAAAGGTATCAAATCAATGCTATACACCTTAAACTTGCACAAGGTTATATGTCAATTATAACTCAAGCTGGAGGAAAACAACAAAGAAAGCAAGCCTTCTTCCAAAGTTCTAATCAGTAGCTGCTCATCACATATCTCAGATTCCTACATGGAAAACACAAAATCTGCTACAGGAAGCTAACTGAATAGAGATATATGATTATCTTTTTGAGTTTGATGAAGTCAGTATATTTATTTAAGGGGTAGAGGAGAAATAAAGAAGGTGATGTGTTCAGAATTTCCTTCTAGAAAAGTGAACTCATTAATCAACATACGCAGAGCTCAGTGATGAATAAATAAAATCTGGAATTCTGACAGCTACAGATGGTATCTGTTGCATTGGAGAAAAGAAGACAGCAGTTTGTCATTAGCTAAGAAATGACTATTGAAGCTTGAAAAACATAAAATGATAGTATAAATCTGTATATATTTGTATTCCATGGAATCCAAAGTGTGGCTTGGTAGACACTGCCCACCCCAATGCAGCTGAATTTTCAATTTTTAGTAACCGTCGCAACCTCAGCCAGAACCAGATCTCCTTGACATAGCACTGCCACCAATCCTTGTTTTCTTTGGAACCATAATTCACTGATCCAAGGCCACTCTCACTGGAACTAAATCTGCCAAACCCAACAATATAGAACAATCAAAAACCTGCCAAGTTGACATGGCCAGGCCCATAAGCATCATCATAAAAAAATCCCAAGATGGAAGATCAAAGAAAGGACTGTATTCTAAAAGCTAGGATGGAAATTCCCAAATTACGAGGTTTGGCTCATTGTGTCAGGAGCTGGAGATGAGGTTTGTTGAGCCAGAGCTCTTCTCTCAGGCACTAAAAAATGAAACTTACCTGAGACCACTCTTTCTCAGCATCCACTCCTGTTTATTTGGAATATTTATCTGTTTAAAGAGGCAAAAGATAAATAGATGATAGATAGATAGATAGATAGATAGATAGATAGATAGATAGATAGATAGACAGACAAGTAACAAACATACCCAGGAAGGGTTTATACAAATGCACAACATGATAGAATTCCAACTACTGACTGAGTAAATTGGGAATGTCCCATCAAACAGCCATGTGTAGTGACTGAAATGAGACAAGCGGATCCTTTGGGAGCTGGTCATGTTCTGCTTCTTGGTTTCGGTACAGATTAAATGGGTGTGTTCACTTTGCGAAAAATTGACTTTGTTGCCATTCTTCTGTATATTTTTTGCTTTTTTGTTATATTTCAATAAAATTGGCATTTAAAAAGTCAATGGATAGTATAAACTTGCAATTCACTCCCCACTGGAGTAATTTTGGTAGATCAAGTAAATTCATATTCATTAACTTCTGTTAGCACTTATTTAATATGGTTGGCGTATATCTCCCTGCACTTAAATCTACCCTTATCACTAATGGCTTCAAATTGACATGCGACTGAAACATATGGTAAAGGGCTCCTGATTGCATATATTTCCAATCTATGAAGATCCAGATACAACAAAGCATTGCACAAAGAATAAACACTGTATCAGTGTGATTTGACAGATTGCCTCTATTGAACCTAACTGTCCCACACTAGCTATGTGGGTTTGAGAAAGTTCTTTAACCAGCTTTGCAATTTTTAAATCTGCACAGTAGAAACAATTATAGTGTTACTTCATAGGGTAGGGTTGTTGTGAGGAGTAAGTTAGTTAATCCATTAAACTCTTAGAGCGCTGCTGACTCATGGTAAGTTCTAAATAAATGTATAAATGTTATTATTGTAATTATCTTAAAATTTGCCACTAAATTCTGGTCACAAGACAGTGTGTTGGTGAGTTTTACACTTATATGATGCAAGTTATTATTTCAGCTGTTACGAGTCCAAATAAGTATGACTTCAAAAAGCAGAAGTTTATTCTTCTCTCTTATGATAGTACAAAGGTAGGCAAAGTTGGCTGACAGTTCTACCATCCTAAAAAGATAGATTCCACATGGAGGTTTAAATCAGCTGCTCCTAACTTTTGCCACATCTCAGAAAACAAGAAACTTGCCAGAGGAAAACACACCCAATGCTTTTAAGAATTAGAGCTAGAGGGTTCATCACTTCTACTTGTATCCCATTGGTCAGTACTTAGTCACATGGCCACACTTAGCTGCAGGGGATGCTGGAAAATGTAGGCTTCAGCTGAGTAGCTACATGCCAGCTGAAACTCTATTGATATTGAAAACGTGGAGAATAGATATTGATAACCAACTAGAAGTCTGCCATTATTACCAACATGGTACTGTCTGTCATGCAGTCTTTAAAAGATCCAGGATACTCTATGTACCACATTAATTTACGTCCTTTCTCTTCTGAGAGTCCATTAAAATGTTAGTAAAGGAATAAAACAGCCATTGATTCACAATAATGGATTGCAATAATGGATATTCAATAATGCAGAATAAGTTCTTAGAGGCCATCAAAGGACAAAGTGTTTCAACAAATTTCTGGAAGATGGCATAGCTGATAGAGAAGAGTGGAGCAATGTTAAGTTCATGAGGAGAATAAAGTCAAAGGAGAGGCTGCTCTGCCTTGTAGAATGTTAAGAAGGCTGAACACTTAATTGGAAATATTCTGAAAACATCCAAAGTACCAGACACGTGAATGGAGAAGCTTTCAGATGATGAATAAAGACCCATAACTAGTGTTTCAGTTATATACTGCTGTGTAACAAACCACCTAAAAGTCAGTGACACTTTATTAGACTGATGGTTTTGTGGGTCAAGAATTGAGACCGAGCATAGAGGAAGGATGGCTTGACTGCTACACAATGTCTGGAGCCTCAGCTGGGAAGACTTAAATAGATGCGAATGATCCAAACAGCTGGAGAGTGGGATCATCTGAAGGTTTCTCCAGTCATGTGTCTGGCACTTGCGTTGGGATGACTTAAAGATTGACCTCAGCTCAGGCTATCAATAGATCACCTACATATGACTTCTCCACATGGTCTTGGCTTTTTACAACAAGGCAGCTAGTTTCTGAGAGAAGAAATCCCAAGACAGACTTTCTGGGAAGCACGAATTCCAAGAGCCCCAGGGTGAAAGAACAAGGTCTTTCATAACCAAGCCTCAGAAGTCACTTAGTGTTACTTCCTGCAGGCTTTAATCATTGAGGCAGTCACAAGGCTCTCCAGATTCAAGAGGAGGGGACATGGACCCTATCTCTATATAAGAACGATGTCAAAGAATTGGGGACCATGTTTTAAAATGGGAACTCTACATACATCACTGTGGAATTTCACAATGCTAAGGCTAAATGCATCCAGAGGAAAAAATTTTTTAATAATTTTGTACTTTGTAAGTGCAATGGAAAGAGAACCAGCCTGACAAAAGATATTGTGTCTGAAACACAGGGAGCTAAAGACAGAAAAATAGAACTGTCTATACTGTGATAGAAAAATTATTTTCAACCTAGTATTTGATACCTAGTCTAACTATAATTCAACTATGAAATATAATAAGACATTTTCAGGTACATCCAATGATTCAGAAATTTATCCTCCATGCACTCTTGTAGATTGCTTTGAGAATGTGCTCCAACAAAACAAAAGATTTAACCAAAGAGTGGGAGACATGGGGGCAGTCAAACTATAGATCCAACCCAGAATAATAGAAAGTGGAAACCTAGGATGACAGCCAATCAACAGTTTAGTTTGAGTAGAAATATAGAAGACAGAAAATAAGATCTCTGGAAGGAAACAAAAAAAAACCCCATGCATCTCCAAAATTTCTAGGAAAAAGCGACACTAAAAACAAGATAGAGTAATGGCAAGTAGTGCAAGAAAAAAATGATATCATTAGAAAGTACAGGAAAAACATCAAGCTATTTAAGAAAGCCAATATAATCATGGTGTGCTACTTGGCTCTACAAAATAACTGTATAGTCTTAATAACATGAAAATGATTATTGATTAGCCAAATAATAGATAGCAAAATAGAAAGAACATGTTGATGGGGAGTTACCAAGGATTGGATTTTGTAAGAGAGTTAAATCTTCATCAATTGTATAGCAGCATACTATACTAATTAACGATATAGCAGTAAGTATTTACTAAAGAAACAATCTAAAATAAAGTAAGGTGTCTTCTTTTGGAGAACAAGACTGAGGAGGAGTCAAGAATAGAATTTTCACTTTATGTTAAAAGTCACCCTGTACTATTTAATTTGCATGTTTTAATTACATTAAAAATGTTAATTGGGCTTCCCTGGTGGCGCAGTGGTTGAGAGTCCGCCTGCCAATGCAGGGGACACGGGTTCGTGCCCCGGTCTGGGAAGATCCCACATGCCGCGGAGCGGCTGGGCCCGTGAGCCATGGCCGCTGAGCCTGCGCGTGCAGAGCCTGTGCTCCACAACGAGAGAGTCCACAGCAGTGAGAGGCCCACGTACTGCAAAAAAAAAAAAGTTAATGATTTTTAGAATGCTGATTATCATATTTTAGTGTTAGTTAAAGATCAAGGGAAGACATAGAAAAGATTACTTATTATATAATTGAAGATTATGAGCCTCAAAACACAAATATATTCTCATGTATTTAAGAATTTAATATATTACAAATATGAAATCATGAATCAGTTAGTAAAGGAGAATATTAGTCAAATAGCCGTGCTGAGATAACTGTTTAACATTCAAGGGGAAAAAAAATGCTTTATCAGAAATCACTTACATGTGGAATTTAAAAGAAAAAAAAAGACAGAAATGAACTTATTTGCAAAACAGAAAGACTCACAGACACAGAAAACAAACTTATGGTTACCAAAGGGGAAAGGGGAGTGGGGGGAGGGATAAATGGAGGAGTCTGGGATTAATATGTACACACTACCATGTATAAAATAGATAACCAACAAGGACTTACTGTATAGTATAGGGAACTATACTCAATATTATGTTATAACCTATAAGGGAAAAAAACCTGAAAAAGAAATATATATATATATATATATGTATATATATACACACACTGCGTTGTACACCTGAAACTTACACGATATTGTAAATCAACTATACTTCAATTAAAAGAATATTTTTTTAAAACCACACTTTATACCATAAACCATATCAAATTATGACTCTGTAGTCAAATTAAAAATCTAGAAAGGGGCATGCCTTCCCTTTCCTAAGTAGCAATCACTACAATCAAAAACTAACTGTGCCTGGTAACTTGGATTTCAAAAGAAATAAAAAGGTTAATTTTCTTTTATAAAATTAAATTCATCACATATGAGGCAAAGAGATTTCTTTTTTTCTCTTTTTCTTGCAGAACACACAATATCACACACCTGCAGGAAAAGGAAATTGACCAGAAAAAGCTGACAACAGAGTTTTGGCCAGTGTGATAGTCCCCTTGGTGAAAACAGCCAGCCCCCAGAAACATGAAGGAGAACTTGCACATCACCCACAATGGCAACTGTTGTGGAAGACTAGAGATACTGTTTTCATCTTCAGTTTTTTCTACTCTCTGTACAAACAGGTTCCACAATTGCCTTTATTAAAAACTTCCTCTTATACATTTTAATGTGCTTTTCTAAGTAAAATGTACTTTTTACCATTGCCAGTGTTCTCAGCTCTTCTAAGATTGCATATGAGGTATAACCTTAGATGTAATATTAGCCAAACAAATTAGATTGGAATGGCCTAGGAAGGTGCAGTGGGTTGAATAGTAGCCCCCAAATGTATGTCCAAGTCCTGACGCCCAGGACAAATAACTGTGGTTTTTGCAAAAGTAATTAAGGATGTTGAGATGAGATCCTCCTGGATTTAGGGTGGGCCCTAAATCCAGTGACAAATATCCTTATCAGAAACCAAAAAGAAGACACAGAAACACAGGAGAAAGCCATGTGAAGACGGAGGTAGAGACCAGAGAGATGCTGCCACAAGCTGAGGAACACCAGGGGTCACATGAAAGAGACAAGGAAAGATTCTTCCCTAGAGCAGGGAGTGGGAACACTGCTGCCAGCACCTTGATTTCAGACTTCTGACCCCACAGCTGTGAGACAAATTCCTGTTGCTGTAAGCCACCCAGTGTAGAGTCATTTGTTACAGCAGCCCTAAGAAACTAATACAGAAGACCTCATGAAGAAATAATAGCTCAATGCCTCTTTGAAGGACAACACAATTTCAGCAGGAAAAGGAACTTAAAAAAGATGTTTAGGTATAAAAGCCCAAGGCCTTCATAGATAACTTTCTATTTTAAATGAAGTATCTTATTCATACAAGCAAGTGGTCAATACACTGGAAGGTATTTCTGGCCTAGTAAGTCATTGATTGCCAGCCTAAGAAATATAGACTTGGCGGAGCGAAAGTAGTACTTTCCATGTATGTTTTGTTTCAAAGTTTACAAAGACCCTTTACATATTTTTTAAAACCCACAGCAAATTTATGAATCAGGCAGCAAGGCCATTATTATATGAATTTTATAGGTGGAAAGAGTTTCACCTCTAGATATTAAATGACCTGCTCAAGGTTGCAGAGATCATGAGTGGTTCTCAAAAACATGACTTTGTTCACTCCAAATCCAATGCCCTACCCATTACACCTTGATGATTTTAATAAATGATTAGGAACTAATGAAGTTTGATTATGAGATCACAATAGTGCAGTCAGAATACTAATTTGGATAAGAGGTTATAGTTAGCAAAACCCATTAGCCAGCTATTATAACAGTCAGACATAAGATAATAAGGGCCAAGGTCAAGATGATTTCGGATGCAGGCAGCAGTAGGCAGCAGCTTGCAGCAAGCAGCAGTGAGCAGTAGCTGGAAGCAAGATCTCAGCTGCCTGACTAGGAATCAAACCCAGGTTGCCTGGATGGAAACCAGGATCTTACCCACTAGACCACGGGGCCAGCAGCTGGAGTCCAACTCCCCAGTCCTTTGTCTACTTTGAAAGGAAGAATCTGACAAGGTAACGGAAGGTATAGAAGAAAGTGTTTATTAGAAAAGCAGAGTACATGAAGAAAGACGCACTGGCGAACTCAGTGAGAGAATCACGAGAATCGCACCTTTGGGAAGATTAAATTCTTTTTAAGGGGGCAGTTTTCCGGATGTCTGTCTTCTTGGCCAATAGTATTGTTTTGACCCCCATGGCTAATTTACCTCTGGACCCTCCCCTGGGTGCACACGCGTCCCTCAGTCAAGATGGATTTCATCGTAAAGGCCTCTGGGAGGAAGATAGCAGGACTGACTATGGTCTGGCATCCCCTGCCTTTTCGACCCCATGAAGGCTTTTGTGCATGCACAGTGTCTCCCTTGCTCCAAGGATGGGAAATGTATGACCTCTTTAACAGGTTTAGCCCCTCTCTGTCCCTGCCATAATAGTGCCCAATGTCCAGTTATCTACATTATTCCTGTTACTGCTTCTTATATCAAGGTGCAGATCTCAAAATATAGACAGGAGTGCGGTCATAAATATGTAGTCCTGGAGCCCGTTTGTCTCTCACCTCAGGAAATGTAAATAGTGAGCTGGTAATGAATGTCTGGCCTGGAGCTCATCTTCTTCTCACCCCAGGAGGTGTAAGCAGGAGATCAGTTGTAAATGCCTAGCCTGGAGCCCATCTATCTCCTGCCTCAAAGACGGTGTCGATTCAGATACACAAGGGTACATAAGGGAAATAGTGAGATAGAGCCTACATAGTTCACACAGCGTATATCATGACTGCCCAAATTTTGTCATATTGTCTTAAATCCTTTCCCATTTGGGATTTATATAAACATTAATTGCATTCAAGTCTACTGAAATATATTATGCTTCTTCCTGCTTATCCATTTAGCATAATTTTCTAGGCAATTTGGTATACCTTTTTTTCCCCCAAAGGACTAGCAACTCCTAACCTCATCTTTGCATCGGGTAGGATTTAGCCTATATGAAATCTAATTAAAAGATTCTAGAATTCAAATTGATTAGATACACACACACACACACACACACACACATGCAACCATGAATTTGTGTCAGTTACCTAAACCTATCGTACTTGTATGAGCTCAGATAAAATACCTTGATGACACGTACCACATACATTGAAAGAGGCTATAAGAAACTGTTATCACTCTGGCGAGTGAGAAAGAGGGTTGGCTAAGACTGAAACTTGAAATCTGAAAAGCTTTCTTTCTTATGCAATAACTATTTAAAATACTGAAAATGAATACATCTCGAAACTTCCAAAAATTAGATAGCTAACATAGAAAACCACAATTTAATAAAAAGTATCCATGTTCAACTGGGTCTCTATACCTTAATGCATGGCTTTAGAGCAGGTGTCCCTAACCCCCAGGCCACAGAGCAGTGCCGGTCCTGTTAGCAACCGGGCTGCACAGCAGGAGGGCAAGTGAGCGAAGCTTCATCTGTGGCTCCCACATCTCCCCATCGCTCACATTACGGCCTGGACCATACCCACCCCCACCCCCCCGGTCCGTGGGAAAATTGTCTTCCAGGAAAGCGGTCCCTGGCGCCAAAGAGGTTGGAGACCGTTGCTTTAGAGAGTGTGTTTAATGGGACTCTGGTCCTTCAAGATATCCTAGGGGGAAAAGTGTTTGGGATGCATTCCAAGTTACATTCCATTCTTAAAAGAGTCGTGATGTATATTAGAATATTAAAAGCTCAGATAAAATCTACAGGAAAGAAACCAGCTTTACTTTCATTCATCCAGTATTTTTCAAATTTATGGATTTTTTTGAGGGAGAAGAGTTATTTATTTTTGATAATTCATGGAACTAGAGCTCTGTATAATTCTGTTCTAACATGTTAAGTCAACATGCCCTCAGCAGAATAACTATTTTGAGCTTGCTTCAAGGAAAAACAAAACGTTTTTTCTTTGTGCAAGAGGCAGTCATCACGTGAATTAAATGAAATAATCCAAATAAATGACAAGATGTGCCAACCATGTCAAGTGAACTGGAGTCATTTCTTTTAACAAGAAACACAAAAATATGCACAGAAACTAAGAAAGCAGAAAAGATAAAAGAGAAAAATGCTGATTTTTAAAAAAATATTTGGGGAAATAATTTTATCTTTAATATTACACAAACTACACTCTGGGTGAATATCATCTGGATTCTTCTCACTGAAGTACAAAGATAAACGACAATATTGCAGAAATCTGAATTCCAAGGTATAGGCAAAGAAGAGTGTGAAGATTCAGGATCTACTTGCAAACTCTTCAACAGCCATTGAATTCAGAAGTGCCATGGCCAGTAGACACAATGGCAGCCATGGTCTCTGACCCCTAACCTCCAGAACCAGAACCATGGACCTCGGAATTTGAGCTTTCGAACTCAAAACCAATGGAAGACACTGTGCCCACATTTTCTTTTGCAGTACACCTCTAAGGCCCACTCCTTATGACTCATGGGTCCCTAAGGACACCAAGAGCAAAATCCCAGAGAAAGAACTGTGGCTCTCTGTGTCAGGAGAGAAAGATAAGATATGAAGGGAAAAATAAATTCCTGGAGTTTGATGTCCCCTTCTGCTTAAGGACATCTATATCCTTTCCCTCATTAAAAAGTGTGGCTTCACTCCCAGAACCTTCCCTCTCCACATGCATACTAATTGTTTGAAAAATCCTTTCTTCTTAATCTTAATATTTCCTGGCTCATTAAGAAATGTACCTTAACTTGGAGAGAAATTAAACCACTTTAACCAAGTCATATAAAACATATATTTTCAAAGTCACTGAGTAGCAGTAAGCTATTAAATTCATGCACCTTTGACATTTATCAAGGGACCACTCTTTGTTGATATGACTTTATTAGTTTGTTTCTTGGGTGTGTATCATTGCCAAGCCATTGTTAACCTAATACTTTATATTATCCACAGTATCCAAAACCTACCAATGATTTGTTAGAAAAATCATTTCTAACAATTTCTTTCTAGATATAGCAAATGATCAGTAGAAATACACAGAACTTGGTCATGAAAGAGTCACCACATAAATGTCAATGAGTGTAATTAAGCCTCTCCCTCTGCCTACAGAAAAAGCCATACTGAAATAGCACAGCTTACGCCTGAAGATCCAATTGCCACGTGCTCATACCCACCTGATGTTCTACAGATGTCTCAAATGCAGTCGTCTCTAAATAAAAATTATTATCTATAGTCCGCCTCACTTATCCTTCTGTTATATGCCCTCTCATAGCTAAGACATCACAGACCACCAATCTTCCAGAATAGAAACTTCAAAGTCATCTTTGAGCACCAGTATTTTAGAGCTCACCTCAAGCATCTATCATCACAGGTCTCTGTGGTTATCAGATAAAGAGAACTCTTACAACCCTTGCATGGCTCCTTCTTACTTAAGCTAAAAGGTTAAATGCGTCACATGACATTTGAGATACCCAAGAAAGGGATTCTTTTTTGTTTGTTTGTTTGTTTTTGCGTTACGCGTGCCTCTCACTGTCGTGGCTTCTCCCGTTGCGGAGCACAGGCTCCGGATGCGCAGGCTCAGCAGCCATGGCTCACGGGCCCAGTTGTTCTGCGGCATGTGGGATCTTTTCGGACCGGGTCACGAACCCGTGTCCCCTGCATCGGCAGGCGGACTCTCAACCACTGCGCCACCAGGGAAGCCCAAGAAAGGGATTCTTGATTCATGCTTTGTCTTTCGTGCCTAATATTCATTTATAATAATTTTTGGAGTCACATTGGAACTCACTGTTTTCTGAACTCATTATAAGCTTTTATGCCTCCACAACTTGGGCCTTACTGTTTAATCTATGGGAAGCTACCCTCCTTTTTCTCCCTTCACTCTAAACCCACCCAACACCCCTACTCCCTTAACTAACTGGGCCTTGTGAATTCATCTATTCTTTAAGACCCAATTCAAATTATTTTCCTCTGAAAACCCTCCCATATGTCTCCACCCACAGCAAAATTGGTCCTACTAATCCTCTAGATCCACAGCACTTTACCTATGTTTCCCTACTAAGGCACTTATTTGACGTTAGTTGGGTGTTTATATATCTGCTTCCCTGCTATATTAGAATCTTCATAAGAAAGAGAGACTATCCAATTACCAACATATGTTCAATAAATATTAGCTGGGTAAATGAATGATTAACTGAACAGTTTACACTATAAGGTCATTCCAGTGTCCCCAGTTTGAAATGTGTAAATGAAACCTCAAGAGTTCCCAGAAACTCCCTTTTCAATACGATGTCTCCTGAGGCCATCTTATGCATCTCCTCTCAGGGGGATATGCAAAGTTAGGGGATAAAATGAGAAAATAAAGCCATCAAATAAGAAATAAAGAAGGAAGGAATAGGAGGAGAATCTAATCAAAATTCTAAAACATCAATCTTTCCTATGATCTTGAAGAGACTAGTCAGAAGCTTTGAAAAATCACTCATTTGATAGGTTCTGCACAGAAATAAGTTCTCTGGGGAAAAATAAAGAGAATCAAAAAACTACTCTAAAATGCTAAAGGTTTTTGGTTGTTTTGCAATGGCTTTATTTGGGATTCAAATGTCACGTCTCACTTTGAAAGACCCAAACTACCCACCAAAAGATTACACAGCTCAGTCAGCACTATTCACTCATAAATGTAGTTTGCCTTTTCATTGCACCAGAGGTATGAGCAGCCTCAAATAATTTTGTTGAGAGCCACTCATGTAAGACACGGCCTAGACGTGTTAATTTAACAGTACCTAGGGAACACTGGAAGTTGGCGGACTTAACTTTAAATCGGAGAAGAATTGGATCAGCCAGCCTGTCTGACCTTTCATATTACAAAATGCAGAAGAGGAAACAATTCAATGATCCATCAAAATTACGCTGTACAGGCTCTTCTGCAAGTCTTATGGATATTTCTATTTTTCTTCTTAAAATTCATGTAACCTTCTTGGTCTTCTCATCCTTCTCTTTTTTTTTTTAACATTGTTATCGGAGTATCATTGCTTTACAATGGTGTGTTAGTTTCTGCTGTATAACAACGTGAATCAGTTATACATATACATATGGTCCCATATCTCTCATCCTTCTCTTATAGTAGAGAAAGAGTGGAATACATCTTGCAGGCTGCTTTCTCTGAGTCAACTAACACTGCTCTTCATTAGTGTTCTACAAAATACATTTCACAGAACGATAGTCCCACTATATGCTCCAAGATGAAGGGGTTTCATGGTTAAAACAGTAAAAGAAGGTAGATAGATAGACAGATAGATAGATGATAGATGGATGAACATTTGAATACTATGTCTCTGTAGCAGAGATTCACAGTACATAGTAGCAATATTAAGAATCTGAGAGGAGTGAGAAAGCAAATCATGTAAAATGAATTGGACCTGAACTTTTCAAACATTTACCCTATGGAACTCCTTCTTTCCGTTCCAAAATTAGTATAACATCGAACAAGACTTCTGCAGAATTTTACAGATGAAATACAGAATCCCAGATACATTTGAATTTCAAATAAACAACAAATTTTTGTCAACAAATACTTGTCTCAACTGGGACATACCTATAAGTTTAAACAAAGACTTCAGAGACTAAGACTACTAGTAGTGGGAATTAGACACAGTAGAGGATGAGGGTAGGGAAGATGTCTTGAGTCGACAAAGAGAACGAGAGATTGGTTGTGAGAGATAGAGCTCGGTAGAATCTTCAACTAGAACAACCTACCACTTTGCAGGTGGTGTGTTGTACGCCAGCTTAGCCTCACTGCCCCATCATGTGTCCTGAGGACCGCTGGCGGGGTGGGGGGGGGCATGTCTAACAGGACAGGATGGACATCAGGAGGGGTGGTCAGGCCTCTGTTGTTAGAGAGCCAGCTAAGTCCTCTAGAGAAAAGAGTAGTTCCCTAAGTGTATCCTGTGTAAGGTTGCCAGATTTAACAAATAAAAATAAAGGACTACCAGTTACATTTCAATTTCAAATAAACTACCAATCATTTTTTGCTGAATGAAAAAGGCTTATGGGGCCCTTGTAAAGAATATGGAATCTGACAGTGATGACATAGCATGTGATACTCCTGGACAGACTACATGCAGAGCAACTCGTCAAGAAATGAGAGTGAATAAGGAGCTGCAGTATCTGAATTGTGCGACCTGCATATCTCTATAAAAAAAAAAAACACTCAATTAAACATCATTTAGTGGTTCCATCACTGACTATGTTTATTGGACAAACAAGTCACTCCTGTCCTATTTCCTTATCTGTCAAATGAGGGAGTCATATAAATTGACCTCTAAAGTCTCTTCCAGAGCTAATATCTTACAAAGATATTGTTACAGGCTTCCCTGGTGGTGCAGTGGTTGAGGGTCCGCCTGCCGATGCAGGGGACATGGGTTCATGCCCCGGTCCGGGAAGATCCCACATGCCGCGGAGCGGCTGGGCCCGTGAGCCATGGCCGCTGAGCCTGCGCGTCCGGAGCCTGTGCTCCGCAACGGGAGAGGCAACAACAGTGAGAGGCCCGCATACCGAAAAAAAAAAAAAGATATTGTTACACGATGAAAATAGCAGTCAGAATGGAGGACTCCATCATTCAAGAATATATTATGTGCCTTATGTTTACTAGATGGAAATATAACATTATGTGTCTGCGTTTCATTCACAGAGATGTTGGCTGGTCAATTCCCATTTTACTTCGTTAGAAATATCTAAATAATTCCCAGTCCTTGTAGACATTACCAGAATTATTTACATCTCAACCATCTAGAAGTATTTTCCTTGGGTTTAAAAAATAACAACTCTTAGAAAGTTAGATCCTTCAATGCCGTGAGCAGCGCATGAAGTGTTAGATTAGTGCCCAAGTGAATCCCTTCTCATACATTCTGCTTCCTAAAACAGAGCTCCTTTCGTGGACGGATACAAATAGAAATCTAATTCAGATTCATCCACCAGGTTCAGAGTGCCCACCATGAGTCAGATCTTTATATTATACTCTCATTCCTTTTTCAATATTTTTTATTTTTATACAATTTTAAAAGTTACTTTCCATTTACAGTTATTAAAAAAATATTAGCTATATTCCCCGTGTTGTAAAATACATCCTTGAGCCTATCTTACACCCAATAGTATATACCTCCTGCTTTTCCACCCTTCTCTTGCCCCTCCCTGCCCCCACTGGTAATCACTAGTTTGTTCTCTATATCTGTGAGTCTGCTTCTTTTTTGCTATATTCCCTAGTTTGTTGTATTTTTTAGATTCTTCATGTTAAGTGATATCATACCATATTTGTCTTTCTCTGATTTATTTCATGTATGTGTTCTTCCATCTTACAACCACATTATGAAACATTGCAGACACAGGCTTGCTGTTCACCAAACTCATTTTCTTTTCTCTTCCTCTTTTGCCTGCATCTAGATCATATGAGCCAGTTCTTTGCATTTAAGTGTGACCATATGACTGGGAACTTGACATTGAAAAGTGGGCAGAAGCAATGCATACCACTTCCAAGGCTGGCTCATAAAAACTCCCCACCTGTAATCCCACACTCTTTGCCCCTCTGCAGCCACATTAGAAGCCTTGGTTAGAAAAGTCACAAGATAGAAAGTGCCTATGTTTCCAAATCAGCTGTTGTAGAAGAGCTACCCACTGCTTAGGAACACCCATTCAAGACTGGGGATGAGCAAGAAATAAACTCCTATTGTGTTCTGTTGAAACTATGCAGCAATGAGCATCACCTTAGTTAATACTTGAAGATAGAATTATTATAGCCATTTTACACGTGAGGGAACAGAGGCTCTGAGAGATCAAACCACTTAACTTAACATCAATGTAGTAGAACTGAATTTATCACCAGACTTAACCCCAAGTCCTGTGACTTTTCTAGAAGAGAGCTGCCACTCTTCCAAAATTTCTGATTTCCAGAAGTACATTATATATGCTTTTTAGACCATTTTCAGGCTTTTCTTTAAAAAAAGAAATTTTCCAAACCCTTTCCAGTATGCTGACATAAGGGAAGAGTCAATGAATTAATATCTTGCTAAGGGCTACCAGAAGAACTGAGCTCTGTCCTCATTTTAATCAAATCAATTTGAAAATGAATGCACCTCTTAATCCTGGGATTTATAACTATAGCTCTTGTCCAGGGAGTAAGTTTTAAGGTAAAGTAGCTTCACTTTCTGGTGAGTTTTATTTCCATATTTCATTATCTACTATGGAAAAAAGAAGAATGTAAAGATTATTGAACATTTTATTTTTTAATATGATTTCTGGTCTCTCAGCAATCTTTTACCTTTTCATAAATGTATAGTTGCATGAATCTGATTGGTAAAAAAGACACAGCAACATAGACCATGACTATACCTGTTTACCAAGTCTACTTTAATCAAAAGAAGAATTCTAGGAAAATGTAGAAATGAACAAAAAGTGTTGTTCTTGTAATTAACCCAGTTAAGCTCCCCAA
This sequence comes from Globicephala melas, assembly GCF_963455315.2. Classification (NCBI taxonomy): domain Eukaryota; kingdom Metazoa; phylum Chordata; class Mammalia; order Artiodactyla; family Delphinidae; genus Globicephala; species Globicephala melas. The sequence continues at coordinate 13,888,706 of NC_083317.1, read as the reverse complement.
ATCCATAAAATGTAATGTTTCCATACCTATCTTTATGAAAACCCAGAACAGTTTGGTGACAACTTTTCTGTGAGAAAATCACTACAATCTTTTTGAAAAACTATTTCTTCTCTTTAGGATTATTACCCACATTTATTTCTTCCAATAAATTATAAGATGCATGTAATGGTTAATTTTATGTGTCAACTTGGCTGGACCACAGTGCCTAGATATTTGGTCAAGCATTATTCTGGTACCTCTGTGAGGGTGTTTTGGATGAGATTAAGAATTAAATCAGTGGACACTGAGCAAAGCAGATTACTCTCCATAACATGGGTGGGCCTCATCCAATCAGTTGAAGGTTGAATAGAATAAAAGATTGACCTCCCCCAAGCAAGAAGGAATTCTGCCAGCAAACAGCCTTTGGACTTGAACTGTATTATCTGTTCTTCTCTATGTATCCATCCTGATGACCCACCCTTCAGAGATTGGACTTTCCAGCCTCCATAATCCAATAAGCCCATTCCTTAAAATAATCTCTCTCGCTCTCTCCCTTCTCCCCTTCTCTTTCTCTGTCTCTTTATTTCTACACACATACATCCTATTGGTTCTGTTTCTCTGTACTATTATTAATTAGACTTTCAATTATAGAAATAAATAAGAACTTAAAAATTCAAAAATTATAGTCTTCTTATATTTATTAACATTTATTAAATACTCTTCTGGGAATTATGAATGTCACACCAGCAAGTCTTAACAGCATTCATCAGGTAATGAACATGTTTTGATATTTTTGTGTGGAAAAGTGACATTATCAGATTTATGGGTTAGGTTGTGCCTCCTACAAATTCATATGTTGAAGTCCTAAGCCCCAGTATCTCATAATGTGACCTTGCTGGGAAGTAAGGTTTTCTGCAGATAGAGTTAGTTAAGATGAGGTCATTCTTGAGTTGGGTATGTCACTAGTTCAATATGACTGATGTCCTTATAAAAAGAGAAAATTTGGACACGACATGAACACACACACAGGGAGAATATGGCACGTGAAGATGAAGGCAGAGTTCAGGGTGATGCTTCTATAAGCCAAGGAACGCCAAAGATTGTCAGCAGCCACCAGAAGCGGGGGGTGAGGCATGCGACAGTTTCTTTCTCACAGTCCTCAGAAGGAATGGACCTCGCTAACACCTTGATCTCAGACTTCCATCCTCCATAAATTTGAGACAACAAATTTCAGTTGTTTAAGCCACCCAGTTTGTGATCCTTTGTTACAGCAGCCCTAGAAAACTAATACAGATAGAGCTGAGAGTGCTGTACAGAAAGGGAAGAATGACACTTAGATCACATAGGAGCTAATCACAATACTCTAGTGAAAGGCAATGAGTTCCCACAGTAGGTAAGACTAGAGGAAATGCTAAGAAAAAGACATAAAGAATTGTGATGGTAGAAGGAATTAAATGTGTGAAGTTAGGGGGAAGAAGAGTGAAAAACAATGACAGGATTTCAATCCTAGGTGACTTGGAAGATGGTGGCAGCATTAATCAATAGGTAAAAATCAATATGACAAGAAGCTTTAGCAAAAGAATATTTCATTTTAGTGAAACGGTCTTCTCTACGATTATGCAATTGATGTGTTCCTAAGAACACTTGCATTAACATGTTTAATGGAGGGAAAAGAGAGTTTAGGGGCTTGACTTTCAGGCCTAAAAGGATACATTTTTTTATGTAGGAATTTCAATAATAAATTCCAAAATAAATTTACACAAAGATAAATGATGGTTGTAAGTATATGGCTATGAAATCTACACATTTCTAAACAAGTCCTACCCTTGACTACCCTTGACTACCCCCAGCTCTGCTCCAGAGTAATCACTTGTCTTTATTACAGGCATTAAGACTATCATTATCACAATTTTTATACTAGATTGTCACTTTGATCATCCATTTTTATAATAAAGCACAGAACAACTTACACAAAGCAATTGTGTTTGCTTATAATAGATTCTCACCTGTGCTGATGGGAGCTTGTTCCCAATCCTAACTGTTTTATAATCTGAAGTGTGCAATACAAACCCTGATTAATAAATCACATCCCTGATTAATAAATTACACTATGGCCAATTTGAATTTTGAAAATTTCTTTGAATTTGATTATAAGACATCTTTTTGGAAATGCCCATGAGGCAGTTAAATATAGGAAAGTGGAGTATATGAAAGAAGTTGGATCTTAATCAGTGAAGACCTCATTTTCATAAAAGCTACACGATGCCCTCTAGATATGGGGCCATTTATAAATTCCTAAGCACAAGCTGTAGCTTCCTAAAAATAAAAAGAGGCAGAGTGATATTTACCAAGGCTAAGGTCAAATTGCAGAGCCCACTTTTACTGAAGGCAGAGGGCAGCTGTAGAGGGCACCAGTCTGGGTCTCCACCCCAATGTGCCAACAATTCATTCTTGCCATTCAGTTGGTTATCAGTACATTCCCTTGAGTCTCACAAGCTTTCTGACTCCCAGATTTTTTTTTAATGATTAAACCTTTTAAAAAATTTTTATTGGAGTATTGTTGATTCACAATGTTGTGTTACTTTCTGCTATACAGCAAAGTGAATCAGTTATACATATACATATATCCCTTTTTTTTAGATTCTTCTCCCATTTAGGTCATTACAGAGTATTGAGCAGAGTTCCTGTGCTATACAGTAGGTCCTTATTAGTAGCCTATTTTACACATAGTAGTGTGTATATGTCAATCCCAATCTCCCAATCTATCCCTCCCCCCTTTCCCCCCTGGTAACCATAAGATTGTTTTCTACATCTGTAACTCTATTTCTCTTTTGTAAATAAGTTCATTTGTACCATTTTTAAAGTCAAATTCCAGAGGTTGGTTATATGAATTTTCAGCTTTTACTGTAGTTGTATTATTTTAAGAAGCATCATATAAGAGAAAAGGGTAGAAAAATTTACCTTTTTAGAGAATTTATGGGATATAGCACTTTGGTAAGCACTTACAAGCATTTGTAGGGAAAAGTCAAAGCACATGGAATCCCTGAGTGGAAGATACAGAGGAAAATATAAAAGGTCTAGAGATATTGCTCTACATAACTAAGCTATGAACTCCATGAGGAGCAGAAGTCACAACCATATAACCAGTACCCAGCAAAGAAGCTGGAACGTTAGAGGTACCCTAAGGTTTGTGGAAGGAAGGGAGGTAGGAAGGGAGGAAGGAAAGGAGGGAGTGATTTGGTTTTGAGTTGAATGTGATAATGTCCCAGGGACAATGGCCAAGGAACTTCTTTATGTCTAAAATGTAATTTTGAGTTGTTTTCATCACTAAAGTATAAGTATCTTCTATGCACCCAGACTTTCAGTAAAGTCTGTTCGATACACAAATGCCTGTGTAAGTAGATTTTGTGGAAATCAAGGAAAGCAAACAGTGCTATGGTGTCTGAATCATTACACTCTGAACAGAAACAGAGTATAGACTAGGAAGAAGATCAATAAAATGAACTAATTCTTCTGAAGTAAAAGTTCAGAGCCAGAGAAGATTAGGAAATAAAACAGTAAGTCACCATCCTCCAACCTCTCCACCCTTGGATTCCTCAGCAATGCTAGGAGTAGCCAGGATTCCCACCAAAGAAGAAAAATGGTGAAAGCCAATTTCACTTCAATATCAAATGACAGGATGCCTCAGTGATACATGGGATGCACACTTATTGTCTCAGTTTATTCCTGAAACAGAGGCATACGATGGTATCATTATCTTTGTTTTACAGATGAGCTAAGGTTTAGGGAGCTTAACAAACATGCAGCCAAGGGGCAGAAACCAGGATTTGAACCAAAGTCCCTTGAACTGCTTCCCCACAGCTACAGACTATTACATACAAGACAAATTTCTGGGTCCTAGACCAAGAAGAGAAAGAAATCATCATTGCTCTATCTTTTAAAAGACTGTCTTCAAAGACAAACTTTGAAATTTTACAATTTATTATGAAATAAAGCAAAGAATGGAGAGAACTTTCAAAGTTCAAGTACAAATAGAATAGCTCTAATAGCAAAATAGATGATTCCCCAAACAGAAATAAAAGCAAGGAAATAGCTTGGCAGGATACCTACAATACCCTTGGATGTTCACACCATCACAATAAATAGCCCAAGCAAAAGTTCACTTATCTCAGTCTATAAAATCTGTTATTAAATATTGCTACTACATGAATCTTAAAGATGATTAGCTGTCTAAAGAAAAAGAAAAAAAAGGCATCTCTGTTTTAGTAATTTTTACTGAAAACTGGAAAGCTAAAGAAAAAAACATGAACAAAAGAATTATTAATAATGTGTAAGCCTCTGAAAAACTTCAGATTTTCCAAATCATATGTGAAGTGACCGAAATAAACAACGTGAGAGTTCAGTAAATGATAGCTTTGAACGGGCCATCTAGGGTTCTCCTAGTGATTTCCATTATAGAGTAAACCAGAGCATTTCTGAAAGCCAGGGTGTTATTTTTAAAAAGAAGAGTCATGAAACCAATGTATAGTAAAAGCTATGACTTGCTTTAATGAGATAGTACAGTGAGTCACACATACTAACATTTCTTTGATTAGAGGGAATATTTCTTCTAAGAGTAGAGTCAGTAATAGGAAGAAATGAAAATTTTCCTTCCAGAAATTGTCCATACGTTTTGCCTCTCTGAAAAACTGTTAGTGAAATAACAAAAACATTTTGTGCTGACAAAAGAAGTGGATGGTCAGATTCTCCACAAGGCACTAAGCACCTCTGTTATGAGAAAAGGCACCCATTGCTCCTGGCAGGCACACCTCATGTGCCTCCATTTTCTGTAAAAAAAAAAAAAAAAAAAAAAAATTTATCTACTGTTTGTCCTTGAGCAACTCTGCAAAGGAAATACAGAGATGTGTTTCTGGACATAACAGGGAATGAGAACAAAAGGAAACCAACTGGCGGTCAGTTCTCACTTTCTAAAAAAGGCAGAAGGAGTTAGCATGTTGACCACCAGTCCAGATGGCTTGTTTTATCTGCATGTGGGCTCCAATTGAAAGCAAGCACAAAATAAGGCTCTAAGTATTAAAATAAACCAACATGTGTTTGAAATTTGTTTTTAAGTCTTCCCTGCCCAGATTAACTAAAACGCAGAACTTTAGTTTACTCAGAACATGTTTGGGGGTCTACCAATACACAGCAGCAAGTGAGGGAACTAGAAAGCTACAGCCACCTTTTTGATGCCATAAACCTCAGGGCCTAGAAACTGACTTCTTCATCCTTCCTCCTTCTCCCTGCCTCCCATCTAATCCTTTGCAAAGTTTTCCACTGTGGTCCTCTGATGAAGTAAGACTCTGAACCTCTAACTGACTCCATTGTCCCCTTCGTTGTACAATTCCCCAAACTACCTGGTTTCTCAGGTAACATTTCTTTGTCCTGCATGGAAATTATTCTGCAAGCCCATAAAAAAATGGGGGAAATATAGAGGACTATTCACTCTACTTGAGTACATGTCCAAAGACTCTCTAACCAAGTAAAATATAAGATAATCCCTTGCTTGTCATTAAACACAGTGACTGAACCCATACTCCATTCTTGGAAAAGAAAATCAGACCTAATCAGCAAAGAATGATTCACAGACAGCAAAAATTCTTGCAGATAAAGAACTCTCCTGAGATGTACATTTGCAATGCCAAGTAATTAAGGTTTATTGAGAAATACAGAGCGAAACAAGTTCCCTTTTTCCGAGGCACAAAAACAAGCCAGAAGACAAAGCAGCTAGGTCAAAACATGTCAAAGCCATTAGAGACTGGGGCATGGGTGGTAAGTTTCTGGAAACATCCAGAGGTATACGTGCCACCAGTGATCAAACCCTTAAAACAAGATTGGTGCTGGCCAGAAAAATGTTAGATTGCCAAAGTCAGCTTATTCAAGCCTGGCAGCCAGCAATCAGACAGTTAGAACAGGGGGTCAGCAATGAAGAGCTATTCAGGGACAGGCAGCTTGTTGGAAGATCCTGGAAACACAGCTGGCAGGTCATGGAGTCTTGATTCGTTCACGGGCCCCTGCAAACTCAGCAAAGTCTTCGGCAGCTGGACACACAGGACTGCTGGTACATCCTGGAGACCCCGCAGGCTGGTTGGCAGATGGTGGAGACTCCTCCCACCGGCTGGCAGACAGTGGAGACACTTTTCACTGGTTGGCACACAGTAGGGATGCCGCCCAGGGGCTGACAGCCACTGGAGACAAAGGTGAGAGGCCGGCTGCAGGGAGTTGAGCAAGGATTGGAGACACAAGTGGTCTTCCGAGAGCAGGTCACCTGGACAGGGCTGGAGACACAAGGAGTTGGCTGGTAGCAAGTTGGCTGGCAAGCAGTGGGCTCGCAGCAGGTCTTCTGACAGTGGTCCAGGAGCCAGGAGCCAGTTTGGAAGGAGCTGGGCAAATAGATGCCACTCAGGCAGTCGATATCCGGGGTAGAAACTGTGGCAACTGGGGCCACTGGCACAGTGTATTGTCCTCCAATCAGCCTGGAAGAGCGTTTCTTTGTGGAGCAGTTGTAGGACATGGTGCCGGACGGAGAGATGTGAGTAACTTGCAGAAACTGGCTCCTGAACTGTAAATGGCATTTCAGGCTCCCGAGCTTTTATATATCCTTGCTGGTGGGTGGGGCTCCCACCCTGGTCTTCCTGGCTTCCTTGGCTCACACTGGCTTGTCTTAGAACATCTTGTGACTCTTCAGGTTAATTGTCTCTTGAGAAGCCTTCATCCTCATAAAGAAAGTTTAGTAGTTTGGTAACTAAATCATAGGCTTCTGGACTGTACTTAGTCCCAGGATTAAGAAGGTTGGTTGACAGCTTCAAAGTTATTGGTCATCCCAGCCCACACTTCATCCTTCATTCATTTTGCTTGGATACAATGAGTGTCCATCTGACAGTAACATCAAACATGCCACCATTCCACCATGACACTCTCTCCCTTCTGACTGGGACTAATTACACACCCACACGGAGTTTGGGTTGTTGTTGATACTTAATGTTTTAGGCATAACTTAATCAGTCACCCTCCCATAGCTAACGGAGCTTCTAATGAACAAGGAACATTCTTGAATATGCTTCAAAATGACAATGACAACACCTGTCAGGAAAAAGGACACAAAGACATATCCAGAGTACAAACTGGCTTGGAAAATCAATTAGGTGATCAGAGCAAGATGCCCCTAGGAAGGTTAGAGGGCAGTGGGACTCGCCTTTTATGTCCAAGCAGCAAAGCAAATTGGAAGCTAATTAAGTGGGACTGCATATGTAGCCAAGTTTCTTTCTAAATAAATTGGATGAGCTTTATTCCTAAAATGTTTAATCTTGTAACAATGGATAAGAGTTGCTCATAACACTCATCAATATGCCAGTGGAACAGGCTTAGTTAATTTTTTAAATTATTATAATGTTAATTTGAAAGGGTAGGGTGTCTTTCTCCCAAGGTGCTCAATATATTCAAAGATATTTATTTTCACACAAAAATGTAAGATAGGATGCACTTTTATTATGAACAAACCAAAGGCTCTTTAAGGTCACTGTCTCCATCAAGGATAAGGGAAGGAGAAAGTGGGAGAAAGCAGGCCGTTTTTTTGTGGGGTTTTTTGTTTTTGTTTTTTTTTCTGTTAATCTAACAAAGTAAGTTTATTGGATTTAATGCAGTTTGAGAGAATACCATTTTACAGATAATAGTGTGTTAAAAAGAAAAATACATTGAAGATATTTATAGGATTTTAGGGTCTGGGTAGGAATTTTAAAACATTCTATACGTGGTGGACATTTGTATATCTTTCTTGGAAAAATATTTATTCTAGTCCTCTGATCAATTTTTAATAAAATTATCTTTTTCTTTGCTATTGATATGTATCAGTTTCTTATAAATTTTAGATATTAATTCCTTATCAGACATATGGTTTGCAAATATTTTCTCCCAATCCATAGGTTAGCTTTCCATTGTGTTGATATTTTCTTTTTCTGTGTAGATGCTTGTTCATTTGATGTGGTCCCCCTTGTTTGTTTTTGCTTTTGTTGCTTGTGCTTTTTTTTTTTTTTTACATCTTTATTGGAGTACAAATGCTTTACAATGGTGTGTTAGTTTCTGCTTTATAACAAAGGGAATCAGTTATACATATACATATGTTCCCATATCTCTTCCCTCTTGCATCTCCCTCCCTCCCAGCCTCCATATCCCACCCTTCTAGGTGGTCACAAAGCACTGAGCTGATCTCCCTGTGCTATGCGGCTGCTTCCCACTAGCTATCATTTTACGTTTGGTAGTGTATATATGTCCGTGCCACTCTCTCACTTTGTCACAGCTTTCCCTTGCCACTCCCCATATCCTCAAGTCCATTCTCTAGTAGGTCTGTGTCTTTTTTCCCATCTTACCCCTAGGTTCTTCATGACATTATTTTTTTCTTAGATTCCATATATATGTGTTAGCATACGGTATTTGTCTTTCTCTTTCTGACTTACTTCACTCTGTATGACAGACTCTAGGTCCATCTGCCTCACTACAAATAACTCAATTTCATTTCTTTTTATAGCTGAGTAATATTCCATTGTATATATGTGCCACATCTTCTTTATCCATTCATCTGTTGATGGACTCTTAGGTTGCTTCCATGTCCTGCCTATTGTAAATAGAGCTGCAAGAACATTTTGGTACATGACTCTTTTTGAAACATGGTTTTCTCAGGGTATATGCCCAGTAGTGGGATTGCTTTGTCATATGGTAGTTCTATTTGTAGTTTTTTAAGGAACCTCCAACTCTTCTCCATAGTGGCTCTACCAATTCACATTTCCACCAGCAGTGCAAGAGTGTTCCCTTTTCTCCACACCCTCTCCAGCATTTATTGTTTCTAGATTTTTTGATGATGGCCATTCTGACTGGTGTGAGATGATATCTCATTGTAGTTTTGATTTGCATTTCTCTAATGATTAATGAAGTTGAGCATTCTTTCATGTGTTTCTTGGCAATCTGTATATCTTCTTTGGAGAAATGCCTATTTAGGTCTTCTGCCCATTTTTGGATTGGGTTGTTTGTTTTTTTGTTATTGAGCTCCATGAGCTGCTTGTAAATTTTGGAGATTAATCTTTTGTCAGTTGCTTCATTTGCAAATATTTTGTCCCATTCTGAGGGTTGTCTTTTGGTCTTGTTTATGGTTTCCTTTGCCGTGCAAAAGCTTTGAAGTTTCATTAGGTCCCATTTGTTTATTTTTCTTTTTATTTCCATTTCTCTAGGAGGTGGGACAAAAAGGATCATGCTGTGATTTATGTCATAGAGTGTTCTGCCTATGTTTTCTTCTAAGAGTTTGATAGTGTCTGCCCTTACATTTAAATCCATTTTGAGTTTATTTTTATGTATGGTGTTAGGGAGTGTTCTAATCTCATACTTTTACATATACCTGTCCAGTTTTCCAAGAACCACTTATTGAAGAGGTTGTCTTTTCTCCACAGTACATTCCTGACTCCTTTATCAAAGATAAGGTGACCCGGCTTCCCTGGTGGCGCAGTGCTTCAGAGTCTGCCTGCAGATGCAGGGGACACAGGTTCGTGCCCCAGTCCGGGAAGATCCTAAATGCCATGGAGCAGCTGGGCCTGTGAGCCATGGCAACTGAGCCTATGCATCTGGAGCCTGTGCTCCACAACAGGAGAGGCCACAACAGTGATAGGCAAGTGTACTGCCAAAAAAAAAAAAAGATAAGGTGACCATATGTGCGTGGGTTTATCTCTGGGCTTTCTATCCTGTTCCATTGATCTATCATTCCGTTTTTGTGCCAGTACCATACTGTCTTGATTACTGTAGTTTTGTAGTATAGTCTGAAGTCAGGGAGCCTGACTCTTCCAGCTCCGTTTTTCGTTTTCAAGATTTCTTTGGCTATTCGGGGTCTTTTGTGTTTCCATACAAATTGTGAAATTTTTTGTTCTACTTCTGTGAAAAATGCCAGTGGTAGTTTGATAGGGATTGCATTGAATCTGTAGATTCCTTTGGGTAGTAGAGTCATTTTCACAATGTTGCTTCTTCCAATCCAAGAACATGGTATATCTCTCCATCTTTCTGTATCATCTTTAATTTCTTTCAGCAGTGTCTTATAGTTTTCTGCATACAGGTCTTTTTTCTCCTTAGGTAGGTTTATTCCTAGATATTTTATTCTTTTTGCTGCAGTGGTAAATGGGAGTGTTTTCTTAATTTCACTTTCAGATTTTTCATCATTAGTGTATAGGAATGCCAGACATTTCTGTGCATTAATTTTGTATCCTGCTACTTTACCAAATTCATTGAGTAGCTCTAGTAGTTTTCTGGTAGCATCTTTAGGATTCTCTATGTATAGTATCATGTCATCTGCAAAGAGTGACAGCTTTACTTCTTCTTTTCTGATTTGGATTCCTTTTATTTCCTTTTCTTCTCTGATTGCGGTGGCAAACTTCCAACACTATGTTGAATAAGAGTGGTGAGAGTGGGCAACCTTGTCTTGTTCCTGATCTTAGTGGAAATGCTTTCATTTTTTCACCATTGAGGACGATGTTGGTTGTGGGTTTGTCATATATGGCCTTTATTATGTTGAGGAAAGATCCCTCTATGCCTACTTTCTGCAGGGTTTTTATCATAAATCGGTGTTGAATTTTGTCAAAAGCTTTCTTTGCATCTATTGAGATGATCATACGGTTTTTCTCCTTCAATTTGTTAATATAGTGTTTCACGTTGATTGATTTGCATATATTGAAGAATCCTTGCATTCCTGGAATAAACCCCACTTGATCATGGTGTATGACGCTTTTAATGTGCTGTTGGACTCTTTTTGCTAGTATTTTGTTGAGGATTTTTGCATCTATGTTCATCAGTGATATTGTCCTGTAGTTTTCTTTCTTTGTGACATCCTTGTCTGGTTTTGGTATCACGGTGATGGTGGCCTCATAGAATGAGTTTGGGAGAGTTTCTCCCTCTGCTATAATTTGGAAGAGTTCGAGTAGGATAGGTGTTAGCTCTTCTCTAAATATTTCATATAATTCACCTGTGAAGCCATCTGGTCCTCGGCTTTTGTTGGAAGATTTTTAATCACAGTTTCCATTTCAGTGTTTGTGATTGCTCTGTTCATATTTTCTATTTCTTCCTGGTTCAGTCTTGGAAGGTTGTGCTTTTCTAAGAATTTGTCCATTTCTTCCAGGTTGTCCATTTTATTGGCATATAGTTGCTTGTAGTAATCTCTCACAAACCTTTGTATTTCTGCAGTGTCAGTTGTTACTTCTCCTTTTTCATTTCTAATTCTATTGATTTGAGTCTTCTCCCTTTTTTTCTTGATAAGTCTGGCTAGTGGTTTATCAATTTTGTTTATCTTCTCAAAGAACCAGCTTTTAGTTTTATTGATATTTGCTATCGTTACCTTCATTTCTTTTTCATTTATTTCTGATCTGATCTTTATGATTTCTTTCCTTTGGCTAACTTGCGGGGTTTTTTGTTCTTCTTTCTCTAATTGCTTTAGGTGCAAGGTTAGGTTGTTTATTCCAGATGTTTCTTGTTTCTTAAGGTAGGATTATATTGCTATAAACTTCCCTCTTAGAACTGCTTTTGCTGCATCCCATAGGTTTTGGGTCGTCGTGTCTCCATTGTCATTTGTTTCTAGGTATTTTTTGATTTCCTCTTTGACTTCTTCAGTGATCACTTCGTTATTAAGTAGTGTATTGTTTTGCTTCCATGTGTCTCTATTTTTTACCGATCTTTTCCTGTAATTGATATCTAGTCTTATAGCGTTTTGGTTGGAAAAGATACTTGATACAATTTCAATTTTCTTAAATTTACCAAGGCTTGATTTGTGACCCAAGATATGATCTATCCTGGAGAATATTCCATGAGCACTTGAGAAAAATATGTATTCTGTTGTTTTTGGTTGAAATGTCTTATAAATATCAATTAAGTCCATCTTGTTTAATGTATCATTATAGCTTGTGTTTCCTTATTTATTTTCATTTTGGATAATCTGTCTGTTGATGAAAGTGGGGTGTTAAAGTCCCCTACTATGAATGTGTTACTGTCAATTTCCCCTTTTATGGTTGTTAGTATTTACTTTATGTATTGAGGTGCTCCTATGTTGGGTGCATAAATATTTACAATTGTTATATGTTCTTCTTGGATCGATCCCTTGATCATTATGTAGTGTCCTTCTTTGACTCTTGTAATAGTCTTTATTTTAAACTCTATTTTTTCTGATATAAGAATTGCTACTCCAGATTTCTTTTGGTTTCCATTTGCATGGAATATCTTTTTCCATCCCCTCACTTTCAGTCTGTATGTGTCTCTAGGTCTGAAGTGGGTCTCTTGTAGGCAGCATATATATGGGTCTTGTTTTTGTATCCATTCAGCCAGTCTGTGACTTTTGGTGGGAGCATTTAAACCATTTACATTTAAGGTAATTATTGATATGTATGTTCCTATTCCCATTTTCTAAATTGATTTGGGTTTGTTATTGTAGGTCTTTTCCTTCTCTTGTGTTTCTTGCCTAGAGAAGTTCCTTTAGCATTTGTTGTAAAGCTGGTTTAGTGGTGCTGAACTCTCTCAGCTTTTGCTTGTCTGTAAAGGTTTTAATTTCTCCGTCAAATCTAAATGAGATCCTTGCAGGGTAGAGTAATCTTGGTTACAGGTTTTTCTCCTTCATCACTTTAAATATGTCCTGCCAGTCCCTTCTGGCTTGCAGAGTTTCTGCTGAAAGATCAGCTGTTAACCTTATGGGGATTCCCTTTTGTGTTATTTGCTGTTTTTCCCTTGCTGATTTTAATATGTGTTCTTTGTATTTAATTTTTAACAGTTTGATTAATATATGTCTTGGCATGTTTCTCCTTGGATTTATCTTGTATGGGAGTCTCTGTGCTTCCTGGACTTGTTTAACTATTTCCTTTCCCATGTTAGGGAAGTTTTCAACTATAATCTCTTCAAATATTTTCTCAGTCCCTTTCTTTTCCTCCTCTTCTTATGGGACCCCTATAATTCGAACGTTGGTGCATTTAATGTTGTCCCAGAGGTCTCTGAGACTGTCCTCAGTTCTTTTCATTCTTTTTTCTTTATTCTGCTCTGCAGTAGTTATTTCCACTATTTTATCTTCCAGGTCACTTATCCGTTCTTCTGCCTCAGTTATTCTGCTATTGATCCCTTCTAGAGTATTTTTAATTTCATTTATTTTGTTATTCATCATTGCTTGTTTCCTCTTTAGTTCTTCTAGGTCCTTGGTAAATGTTTCTTGCATTTTCTCTATTCTGTTTCCAAGATTTTAGATCACGTTTACTATCATTATCCTGAATTCTTTTTCAGGTAGACTGCCTATTTCCTCTTCATTTGTTAGGTCTGGTGGGTTTTTATCTTGCTCCTTCATTTGCTGTGTGTTTTTCTGTCTTCTCATTTTGCTTATCTTACTGTGTTTGGGTTCTCCTTTTTGCAGGCTGCAGGTTCGTAGTCCCCGTTGTTTTTGTTGTCTGTCCCCAGTGGCTAAAGTTGGTTCAGTGGGTTGTGTAGGCTTCCTGGTGGAGGGGGCTACTGCCTGTGTTCTGGTGCATGAGGCTGGATCTTGTCTTTCTGGTGGGCAGGTCCATGTCTGGTGGTGTGTTTTTCAGTGTCTGTGGACTTATTATTATTTTAGGCAGCCTCTCTGCTAATGGGTGGGATTGTGTTCCTGTCTTGCTAGTTGTTTGGGATAGGGTGTCCAGCACTGTAGCTTGCTGGTCATTGAATGAAGCTGGGTGTTGATGTTGAGATGGAGATCTCAGGGAGATTTTTGCCATTTGATATTACATGGAGCTGGGAGGTCTCATGTGGACCAGTGTCCTGAAGTTGGCTCTTTCACCTCAGAGGCACAGCACTGACTCCTGGCTGCAGCACAAAGAGCCTTTCAACCACATAGCTCAGAATAAAATGGAGAAAAAGTAGAAAGAAAGAAGGAAAGAGGATAAAATAAAATAAAATAAAGTAAGATAAAATAAAATAAAGTTGTTAAAATAAAAAATAATTATTAAGAAAGAAAAAAAATTTTAAGTAAAAAACAAACAAATGGACGGAGAGAACCCTAGGACAAATGGTGAAAGCAAAGCTATACAGACAAAATCTCACACAGAAGCATACACATACAGACTCACAAAAAGAGGAAAAGAGGAAAAAATAATATATCTTACCCTCAAAGTCCACCTCCTCTATTTGTGATGATTCGTTGTCTATTCAGGTATTCCACAGATTCAGGGTACATCAAGTTGATAGTGCAGATTTAATCCGCTGCTCCTGAGGCTGCTGGCAGAAATTTCCCTTTCTCTTCTTTGTTCACACAACTCCCGGGGTTCAGCTTTGCATTTGGCCCTGCCTCTGCGTGTATGTCACCAGAGGGCGTCTGTTCTTCACTCAGACAGGACGGGGTTCAAGGAGCCACTGATTCTGGGGCTCTGGCTCACTCAGGCCGCAGGGAGGGAGGGGCTCGGAGTGCGGGGCGTACCTGCAGCGGCAGAGGCCAGTGGGACTTTGCACCAGGCACCAGCCTGAGGTGCGCCATGCATTCTCCCAGGGAAGTTGTCCCTGGATCCCCGGACCCTGGCAGTGGCAAGCTGCACAGGCTCCCGGGAAGGGAGGTGTGGATAGTGACCTGTGCTCGCACACAGGCTTCTTGGTAGCAGCAGCAGCAGCCTTAGCATCTCATGCCCGTTTCTGGGGTCCGTGCTTTTAGCCGCAACTCACACCCATCTCTGGAGCTCCTTTAAGCAGCGCTCTTAATCCCCTCTCCTCACGCATCCAGAAACAATGGTCTCTTGCCTCTTCAGCAGCTCCAGACTTTTCCCCGGACTCCCTCCCCGCTAGCCGTGGTATACTAACCCCCTGCAGGCTGTGTTCATGCCGCCAACCGCAGTCCTCTCCTTGCGCTCCGACCGAAGCCCGTGCCTCAGCTCCCAGCCCCCGCCTGCCCCGGCGGGTGAGCAGACAAGCCTCTCGGTCTGGTGAGTGCTGGTCAGCACCGATCCTCTGTGCGGGAATCTCTCCGCTTTGCCCTCCGCACCCCTGTTGCTGCGCTCTCCTCCGTGGCTACGAAGCTTCCCCCCTCCGCCACCCGCAGTCTCCTCCCGCAAAGGGGCTTCTAGTGTGTGGAAACCTTTCCTCCTTCATGGCTCCCTCCCACCGGTGCAGGTCCCGTCCTATTCTTTTGTCTCTGTTTATTTTTTCTTTTGCCCTACCCAGGTACGTGGGGAGTTTCTTGCCTTTTGGGAGGTCTGAGGTCTTCTGCCTGCGTTCAGCAGGTGTTCTGTAGGAATTGTTCCACGTGTAGATGTATTTCTGATGTATCTGTGGGGAGGAAGGTGATCTCCGCGTCTTACTCTTCCGCCATCTTCCCCCTGCAACCTGCTTTTGCTAAGATCACACAACTAGGAAGTTTCAGAGACAAAATGAAATTCCAGGCTTCTTTTTTTTTTTTTTTTTTCCAACATCTGAAGCAAGGTCCTGGAGCAACACCCCTCCTTGTACAGTGGATGGCAGGTGGCAGTCTTTGCTGGTGTGGTGAAAGCAGGCCTTTAATCAATATTTGGTGATGAATGGATATGTGAACAGTGTACTATAACATTTAATTATTCTTTTTATTCTTGGGGAAACCATAGAAGGATATCATTCTCCTTTATTTCCTTTTGCTAGAATAGAATCAATCCTCAACACCAAAATGACTGACCCTTTTGATCCGTCTGTACACAACCATTTCAACTCTGGCAAAATAAGTCACTTCAACACAGCCTAAGTGGTTGGTGATATTTCTACATCAAAACAGCTGTAAGATCTGACTCATTTTGTAAACTGGTTTATTTGGGGTAGGAAAGAGGGACAACAATGGATTTATATATATTCGAGGGCTACAGTAGACTGCATTTTACACATGCACAAAGCAAATGGCTTTATGTTAGAACTCATCAGAAGTCCTTTTGCCAAATGCTTCATTCTCTATTCATCCCACTGAAGTCATGTTGGGAGCTTCCCACAGCTCTAATTTGGAGGCTAATAACACACCCCAACAAGACAATGCTGTGCTGTGGGTGGTATTATAATTCCCAGAGATCAGACCATCACTCCCTCAGTGACTCGCAGAGTGTTCTCAGGTATGGAGAGAAATTAACGAGATGACTACTTTCCACAAGGTTGGGACTATGCTCTTCCCACCATGGGGAATGTTCCAGTTGGTGTTTGAAGGTCCCAGTCCCTGGCTACAAGGACTGGCTTGCTTGTTTGAAAATAGATGCGTAGTTTACAGGCTTCTAACAGCCATGGATTCATAGGCTGATGTGGAAAAGTACTTCATCATGTAAATTAATCAAGCAACCAAGTGAAAATGTGAAGTTAGTGGTAAAGTGACACAGGAGAAGTTTTCAGTACACATTGCCACATTTCTGGAATAGGAGAGATTTGTAGAAATCATTACTCTGCCTTGATTTTTCTTTTCCACTGCATGAAAATGACAAGTAAAAAAATATTCTAGAAAATATCTTCCATCAGCTTCAGAAGGAAGGAAATGAACATTTTTTGAGCCTCTTCCAAGCATTAAGTTAGAGGCTTCACACACACCACCACAACTGAATGCTTCCAGCAACCCTATGGACTAGGTATCATGTCACACAAAGAAGCTGAAGTTCAGGGAGGTTGAATGGCTAGCCAAAGTCACACAACTTATATTTGGCTAAGATGAGATGCAAATAAAACAGAGCAATGAGCTGTCAACCTACGCTGGGAATATTTAAACATGGTGAGATGCCTTCATTACAGTTCAAGCAAAAATTTATTTTAAAAAATCGATCAATCAATGTTCCATTGATGATACTACAAAGACTGTAGTCTTTATTTCTACTCCAGTTTCATCAATTGACAACAAAAATAAATAAAATTTTAAACAGTAAGTTACAAGCACTGCTATCTTTAAACTTCATGTGTTTTTACATTCTATATACTTTTGACAATTTTACTTCATTAGAATAAAATGCAAGGCCACTACAAAAAAACAGGAAGAGACAAAAAGCCTTTAATAGCTAGGAACTATGATTTGAAATTAAAATTATTTAAAATGGCAAAGCGTACAACTAATTATTAGAGAACAGCAGAGGAGTGAATTGATTTTTCAGATGTAGGTGGCAAGACCCTTCTGAAAAACAGGATTCACAAACTTTGAAATCACTTTAAGATGATATTTTAGTTTTCTTCCAGTCACAAAGTAAGCAAAACAAATAGATTCTTTAAGTAATTAAATCTAGGGATCTCCTCAACAGATTGCTTTCTATTTAGCACCTGGCAGGCTCTCTGGAAAACAGAAGAGGCTCATGTCTTACAGTATCCTACGAAGAGTTAGGAAAGCTACTTTATACTCTCGTACATTCAATATTTAAATGCAAGCATCTAGACTCTTCTTCTGCATGGACTGTAAGATGCAAAGGTGAAGAAATATTCACTGACAGCCACATGAAGCTTGAGGAAACTCTACACAAATCTAAGTCTACAGTGTTGTTAAATGAAATCGATAAATCATCCTTTCATTGGAATGTGTGGAAAAATTTATGTGGACAGCAGCTACCATGACGTAGTTATATGCAATATGAAACTTCAACCCAGCGAAAAGATTTGTGAAGATTATTCTTGTGTCTGCAGGGCGTGAAGTGAGAGTAGGGTGTGATGAGAGCAGATGAGGAGAGATTAAAGAACTACTACCCATTATCTTCATCTGTGATGGGTAATTTTCTCTCATTTGTTTAGAATAATCTAAACCTTATACAATAATTATCACAGACTGGAAATGAGCAATTCTTTCACTCAAAACTGAATCACAGCGATCACTTACAAGGCCAAGTGTTTGAGAGTAAAAAGAGTTAAGCATACGTAGGAGGTTGAAGGTTTGATATGCTGGAAGGATACTTTTCATCACAAAGTTGGGGTAATAATGTTGACCAATGCCAGTTCAAAAAAATCACTTAGTCTCATCAAATGGAGGAATAGTTAACTTGCTGAAAAATTAAAAATCATAAAATGAGATTTTGTCATTCTGCACTTTTTCAGGATGCTCACATTCTCAAATTGAAGCTATTCATTGTCTCTTACGAAATATAAAAAGAGAATTTGAAATTTAAATACAGAACATAAAGACTGCTTTAAAAATTAACTACATCTAGGCTGAATTGCTCTGCCATTTTTCTCCCAACTTCACACAGACCTCTGGGTTGAATCTCCAGAATCCTATTAACGAAGACATTATAAACCCGCAAAGGCTGAATGATTTGCACCAAAACTGAACTGAAATTCATTTTCCAAACTCTTTTCAAAAACCATCAATCATAAGAAGGTTTGAATCTTTGGGGCTGGAGGGAAATGTAACGCAGAAAGCAGGTAAGTGAAAGAAGCAAACAAAGACCAGCAAAATAGTCGCTGCTTTTAGAACTTGAAAATAGCAATCACCAGCTACATGACTTGTAGACAAATAAACCCTCAGAGGATAATATCAAGGTTGAAAAATCCTAAATTGAACCACCATTCTCTTTTTCTTGATGCCAGTTTTCAAATTCATGTATTTTTTCATGGATGCCTTTACTGGGAATCAGAATCAGGGTGCTATCAATAAAAATGGGTAGAATCCCAAGTTTTGAGACCACAGCAAACTCTCTTGCAGGACATCCCCTGTGTAGCTGGAATGTGCTCCATGTCCAGTCTTTCAAGTAATAAGAGGTGAACCCACTTGTGACCAGACCTGAGTAATGTTTATGCATAAGGCCTGAGAGAGAAGTCTCCAGGTCACACAGATGTATTATCCTTCCCTAATACAGAAATATTCAGGGCCTACTTAGTACCCAGCAGGGTAAAGATGCTAGGAGCTACGTAAGAGACAGGAGAAGTATAAGTCTTGTCTTAGCATCACCTAGCTGACCTGTGCTTATGCCCTTTCAGCCCAACCTTTCTTGGTCTGACCTGTGCTTATGCCCTTTCAGCCCAACTCTTCTTGGTCTGATCTGCCTATCCAGGGCATTAGGAGTATAGCATTAGGCCAGTACTATCTCAGGTTAGTAATTGGACAATCAGAACTGGATCTTAAAGTCCTCTAGTCTATTTCTCTCATCTGACTGATGAGAAACTAAGTCTCAGAGAGGGAGCATCATTGCCAAGTGTATCAGACATGCTTGTACACTAGTTCAAAATTATTTCATCCCATCTCTTACTGCATCCTCTTTGCACAGGCTTAAGCCAACATCGTGGTGGTGCACCCAGACACTTCTTCCTTCATTTTAGGGCCACTCACCTACTTCTTGCTTCCAGTCCTAGGTCTTCTCTGACACCGCTACAAAGGAAGTCCATGCTATATGACTGCACTCCTGTATGCACTGCCCAGAAATGGGGTCTTGCTTGAGCAACGGGAAATGCAAACCAATGGGTAAGTGTTCCCACCTTTCACCCTCCAGGTAGACAGTTCTGAAACTATTTCAGAAAGTTCCTCAAAATCATGCGTGAGTTGCTTGTGATAGTGGTGATTCGATAACAATTTCTGTGGTGGCCTTCCTCCATCCTCTATTTCACTCTCCCTTTGCTGCATTCCCCGAAATAAGATTCCTAAACTAACTGTCTCAAGCTGTGCTTTTAGAGAACTCAGATTGAGACACCAGATTCCAAACACTTTCTATTTGAGTTAAGAAAAGTAACTGGTGAAGGAATTCCCTGGCGGTCTGGTGGTTAGGACTCCACGCTTTCACTGCCGACCCGCGAACTAAGATTCCACAAGCTGAGTGGTGCAAATAAAAAAAATAATAATAATAACTGGTCCTTCTAATCCTTAGTTCAGAGCCCCTCAAGGTACATCCATGTCTGTGTCCATGCAAGCCTAAGGAATATCTTGT
Source organism: Globicephala melas (assembly GCF_963455315.2). Taxonomy (NCBI): domain Eukaryota; kingdom Metazoa; phylum Chordata; class Mammalia; order Artiodactyla; family Delphinidae; genus Globicephala; species Globicephala melas. The sequence goes on along the minus strand of NC_083317.1, from coordinate 13,868,841 downwards.
ACACAAACTGAGCATCAAACAAGTAACATTTGCATTTTTACAGCAATTTCTGAAATGCCCAAATGAGAAACTCCAAAAGTGCTTAAACACAGCTACAATATAAGCAGATTTTTAATTTCTCCCAAGTAATGTCAATCACACTGTGTTGTTTCCTCAAATAGGATAGTCCCTAAGAGTTGACACCCCAAACACTAAAAGGTTGAAAGATCTCATTGTCAGCTTGATGTCACAGGTGTTTTCCAAAATGAAGGATTTTTTTTTCCAAAGTGAGATATACACTAACTCTGCAATGGGTGATAATTTTAGTTACTAACTAAACACTTTTTAGTCTTAAGAGTTATATATTTATTTTTAAGTGTATTAATAAAGTATGGCTAGGTTATACAAGCCATAAATTCATGGATATCATTACATAGGATGGAGATTAAGTTATTTTTGTTTAAAAGCTTTGACAAAATTCAACACCCATTTATGATAAAAACTCTCCAGAAAGTGGGCATAGAGGGAACCTACCTCAACATAATAAAGGCCATATATGAGAATGGTGAAAAACTGAAAGCATTTCCTCTAAGATCAGGAACTAGACAAGGATGTCAACTCTCAAAATTATTATTCAACATAGCTTTGGAAATCCTAGCCATGGCTATCAGAGAAGAAAAAGAAATAAAAGAAATACAAATTGGAAAAGAAGAAGTAAAACTGTCACTGTTTGCAGATGACATGATACTATACATAGAGAATCCTAAAAATGCCACCAGAAAACTACTAGAGTTGATCAATGAATTTGGTAAAGTTTCAGGATACAAAATTAATGCACAGAAATCTATTGCATTCCTATATACTAACGATGAAAAATCTGAAAGAGAAACTATGGAAACACTCTCATTTACCACTGCAACAAAAAGAATAAAATACCTAGGAATAAACCTACCTAAGGAGACAAAAGACGTGTTTGCAGAAAACTATAAGACATTGATGAAAGAAATTAAAGATGATACCAACAGATGGAGAGATATACCATGTTCTTGGATTGGAGGAATCAATATTGTGAAAATGACTCTACTACCCAAAGCAATCTACAGATTCAATGCAATTCCTATCAAATTACCAATGGCATTTTTTATGGAAGTAGAACAAATCATCTTAAAATTTGTATGGAGACACAAAAGACCCTGAATAACCAAAGCAGTATTGAGGGGGAAAAACGGAGCTGGAGGAATCAGACTCCCTGACTTCAGACTATACTACAAACCTATAGTAATCAAGACAATACGTTACTGGCACAAAAACAGAAACATAGTTCAATGGAACAAGATAGAAAGCCCAGAGATAAACCCACGTACCTATGGTCAACTAATCTATGACAAAGGAGGCAAAGATATACAATGGAGGAAAGACAGTCTCTTCAGTAAGTGGTGCTGGGAAAACTGGACAGCTACATGTAAAAGAATGAAATTAGAACAGTCCCTAACACCATACACAAAAATAAACTCAAAATGGATTCTAGACCTAACTGTAACACTGGACACTATAAAACTCTTAGAGGAAAACATAGGAAGAACACTCTTTGACATAAATCACAGCAAGATCTTTTTTGATCCACCTCCTAGAGTAATGGAAATAAAAACAGAAATAAAAAAATGGGACCTAATAAAACTTCAAAGCTTTTGCACAGCAAAAGAAACCGTAAACAAAACAAAAAGACAACCCTTAGAATGGGAGAAAATATTTGCAAATGAATGAATAGAGAAAGGATTAACCTCCAAAATATATAAATAGCTCATGCAGCTTAATATTAAAGAAACAAACAACCCAATCCAAAAATGGGCAGAAGACCTAAATAGACATTTCTCCAAAGAAGACATACAGATGGCCAAGAAGCACATGAAAAGCTGCTCAACATCATAATTATTAGAGAAATGCAAATCAAAACTACAATGAGGTATCACCTCACACCAGTTAGAATGGGCATCATCAGAAAATCTACAAACAACAAATGCTGGAGAGGGTGCGGAGAAAAGGGAACCCTCTTGCACTGTTGGTGGGAATGTAAATTGATACAGCCACTGTGGAGAACAGTATGGAGGTTCCTTAACAAACTAAAAATATGGCTTCCCTGGTGGCACAGTGGTTGAGAGTCCGCCTGCCGATGCAGGGGACAAGGGTTCGTGCCCCGGTCTGGGAAGATCCCACACACCGTGGAGTGGCTGGGCCCATGAGCCATGGCAACTGAGCCTGCATGTCCGGAGCTTGTGCTCCACAACGCGAGAGGCCACAACAGTGAGAGGCCCGGGTACCGCCAAAAAAAAAAAAAAAAACTAAAAATAGATTTACCATATGATCCAGCAATCCCATTACTGGGCATATACCCAGAGAAAACCATAATTCAAAAGGACACGTGCACCCCAATGTTCATTGCAGCACTATTTACAATAGCCAGGTCATGGAAGCAACCTAAATGCCCATCGACAGACTAATGGATAAAGAAGTTGTGGTACATATATACAATGGAATATTACTCAGCCATAAAAAGGAACGAAATTGAGTTATTTGTTGAGACGTGGATGGATCTAGAGACTGTCATACAGAGTGAAGTAAGTCAGAAAGAGAAAAACAAATATCATATATTAACGCATGTATGTGGAACCTAGAAAAATGGTACAGATGAGCCGGTTTGCAGGGCAGTTGAGACACAGATGTAGAGAACAGACGTATGGACACCAAGTGGGGAAAACTGCAGTGGGGTGGGGATGGTGGTGTGCTGAATTGGACGATTGGGATTGACATCTATACACTGATGTGTATAAAATTGATGACTAATGAAAAAAAAAGGTGAATTAATATAAATTAAAAAGTTAGTTGAATAATAATGAACTTAATATGAAAATATGGCAAAAATTGTCAGGATAGAAATCATGGCAATGGTTTAATAAATATTTTAATGGTTTAATAAGATAGTTTAATAGATATCTAAATAATAAACATTTTAAATGGTTTAATAAATATTTTTAAAAGTTTAACTTATTTTAATTCTGAGCATGTTACCACTTAAAAACACCCATCTCACACATACATATATAATCCAAAAGCCCTACTCCTTCTTCTGCTTATCAATTACTGTGTAACAAATTACCCCAAAACTTAGTGGACAAAACAACCATTTATTATGCCCACGGATTCTGTGGCTCAGGAATTTGGACAAAGCACAACAAGCCTGGTTTGTCTCTGTTGCAGGCTGCATAGAGGGATGCAGGGGGTCGGGAGTTGGGAGGCTGTAGTTATCTGAAGTATCATTTGTTCTTGTGTCTGTCAGTCAATGATTGCCATCAGCTGGGATACCTATTCATGTCCTCCTCGTGTGGCCAGGAGTTCTCCAACAAAGAGGCTGGCTCCAAGAGTGAGAATCCTCAAAGCAAGAGCTAGGCAGAAGCTTTATCATTTTTACTGACCTAGGCTCCAAAGTCATGCAACATCACTTTGGCCACATTCTGTCTCAGAGCATCACAAAGGCCCACGTCTGAGGGAATGGGAAGTAGACGTCACTTCTTGGTGGGGGAGTGGCAAAATTCTAGATGAGAGTGTGGGACTGAAAATATCATTTTGGCCATGAAACTAAAATTACCTTATTCCCTGAATTGCCAGGATGCCGGAACTGAACCGGAAATCCCTGACATGGACTTAGGGTACCCTCAGAGAAAAATCTGAATTTCACATTCTATATTATTAGGTATGTTCAAAGTAGACAGACAGTTCATTATCTCCTGTGAGTTCCCTGTGAAGGTGACTCGAATTGATACCAATGCGATGACCTCAACAGCTCCCTCTAACTCTCCAATTTGACAAGTTTTTGACTCAGAGTACCAGCCACTTACCTGCAGGCCTATGCGCAGAGACAATGCATCTGGCTAAAGACAATTCTCCGTACGTTCAAGTAGCTTCAGCCATTCAATAGTAATCTTTTCCTCTGGTTTTATTTCTCATTAAACACTATGAAACTCCAGACTCTACGGACAATCAGTGTGTTCTATAACAGATGAAGTAGTAAGACATATGGGAGCCTCAGGTATCACTGGAAACCATGAGAACTCTACCAGTCTCAACCCACCCTTTGAAGACTATGCAGTCTTATATTTCAGATGGAATTGTTCTGTGATTTGTTGTGGTTTGGAAATCATGAAGGTGCAATTAAAATTCGAAGAATATCCAATACGAGTAGTAGGGCTGAGAAGAGTGAATTGTTCCCAACTGCTAGACTGCCTTCCACTTTCTGCTTCAGCTTTAGAGTCTAAGAGTCGGCTTCCTCGGGATGTCTCTTTACTTAGGGTGAGGGTGAAATGGAACACAAACATTGTTTGTGTTTTAAGACGATGTGTCTCTCCCTGCATGCAACCTAGCCACAGGTCAGGAAGGTCACAGTTCAAGGTAAAGGGCCAGTCTTCTTACAGGAATCCTAGAACAATGCTCTGTCCTTGCTTTTCTGACCATGGTTATCTTTGATATTGAACTATGAGGTGACCCAAAAGACAGAAATTGCTTTTGCTAAGTAACAAAAGAACTAAAGGTTGACCAAATGATCCTACAGGAATAAAATCAACTGGGCCGGATACCCAATTTCATCTTTCATTTCCTCCCTTAGCTTTAGTATCTTTTTCCCCTCTTGATACCAGTACAGCCACCAACTTCTCTTTATTGGCCCAGAAATCTACTGTAAGCTCCACAGTAAAAAATGACTTTTGGTTCTGAAGCTTTCAGATTTAGATATTATTCTAGGAGAGGTACAAAAATAGCTAAGGTGTTGCAAAAAAAAAAAAACGAAGGGCTTCCCTGGTGACGCAGTGGTTGAGAGTCTGCCTGCCAATGCAGGGGACATGGGTTCATGCCCCGGTCCGGGAAGATCCCACATGCCGTGGAGCAGCTGGGCCTGTGAGCCATGGCCGCTGAGCCTGTGTGTCGGAGCCTGTGCTCCGCAACGGGAGAGGCCACAGCAGTGAGAGGCCCTCTTACTGAAAAAAAAAAAAAAAAAAAAAGAAAGAAAATGGGCATAAAATAATAAAACTAAAAAATAACTAGGAAGAGCTAAAAGGAATGATTAATATGCAATGATGCAATTTGAGAGATGAAATTATGTTATATGTAATTTAAGTATAACAGTAGTCCCAATTTAGTGCCATCCAGATTCTGGGGCTATAAATCAGAAGATGGGCATAGTAATAGAAATCAATAAGAATCAATCTAAAATGAAAGAGATAAAATGAATGAAATGTGTGCACAGCTTCAGGAATAATCAACTTTTGAAAAGATGCCTTCTAAATGGATTTTTTCAGACTAAATTGTCTTCTACATCTCAATACCCAGGCAAATAATTATCATTAGAGAACCTGCAGTCCAACTAATGGAAACATGTCAAGGGTAATATAATCTTTGCAGAAGAGTAGAGGCCTACAGGGCATCCGATCAGCCAAGCAGATGTTCTCATTGTCCACTGGGCAAATGCATCTTTTTCAGACATAATGAACATGTCATTCAGATCATCCAACCCTCGAACTAGACTCTTCAAGTAGAATTCTGATATTAATTTGGTTTCCCAATTGGCCTCGCCTACTAGAAATACAACGCACTAAATATCCAGCACAAATAAACTAATCTGATTTCAAAGTGAATTAAATTTTCACTTTCATTTATACATCAGTCTCTTTCAAGTTTGGCTAACTTGACTCAGTCCTCCAGAGCCTGCTAACCCCAGGTAAACTAATAAAACCAAAAGGCTCAGCAGGCAAAGCTGAGACCCTGGTCCTCTGGCAACTCCAATCAAAGTGCAGCCTCCAGGCCCAACCTGGATAGCTGTTCTGCCCCCCTCAATGACTAAATCATTTCACCAGCAGCAAATAGACGTACACATTTCAATTACAGGCCATTTCTAACATTATCTAATGAAGTCCTGCCTCCTCAGTTACTTTTAGCAAATAGAATTCTCTCTTAAATGGAATGCTTTAAGTGTAGCAGAGGTTGGACTACCTAAATGACCTCTAGGCAAAGTGGCTTCCAGTTTTCTAATTGTTCACTGTTACATACCTAAATATTACACTAAATCAATTGAAATTATTTTTTGCTTCTCCCATTGTATTTTCTACTGTTGCATATTTTAAATATCTTCCTCTTTAGTTATTGACATCACCTATTAGGGGCCACCAAAAATTACCCTAGTAGTTGTCCCACAGCCTCCCATTTATATACACACATAAACGTTAAATTCAAAAACCAATAGACCCAAAAAGTTTTATGCCACGGTGAGCTGCCAGGAAAAAAATATAGTGCAATTTCAGATTCATTTAAGCTAAGACATACTTTAAATAATTCATTAGAACAATGATTGCTCATTGCAAAACAGTTCTTCAAATGGATTCCATTTATCTTGCTCATTTATTAATTCCTCACCCTTCTTAAGGCATCACATTCAAGGTGCATGTCAAAAGTTCTACCAGTCTTTCCCACTGACTCATTGCCTGAACAGAGGCTACTCATTGAAACTCCCTGCTCCTGTTTCATAAGCATCTGTAAAACAGTGTTAATGGGATCTACCTCCCCAGGGAACTGCAAGAACGAAGTTATAGTTTGCAAAATGCTTTGTGATTCATACACAAAAGGCTCTACAAGAAAGCAAACTGTCATTGAGTGTTACAGTTTTCACCCCAATTATCTTAAAGTAAGGAGAGATGACTATCCTAAGCTTCCAAAAGTAGGAGTTCCAGAGAATTTTCAAAACTGAGGTGGACAATTGCTGACTCAAGTGTTTTTTTCCAGGAATTGGAAATGTCATTCACAGATAAGTGCAAGGAGAAGCAAAAAAGAGAGACGTAAAGGAAATTCTTGGCTCTGGGATTTAGTAATAAGGGAGTTTGCCACTTTCAAATTACCCGCCGGAATCTGGCTTAAGAGAATTATAGATAAAAAATCTTCCTAGTTTTCAGCCACCTACCCAAATTTGATATTGAGTTTATACTTCCTAAAGTTGGAGCAATGATTTTCATGTCTTCGGGGTAAATAAATTAAGAGTTAATCCTATTAGGTTTGTTCTTATACCAGAGAATACTAAAACTGAAAAACTAAATTCCAAATTGTACAAAGTGATGGTGAGGTATCTATGTTGTACTTTAAATTTCCTGCAAACATCTTAGGAGGAGACTCTGAGGAAAGACATTATTCATAGCTTGTAAGGTCACAATGTTTGACCAACTAATAATTCCATTTAGCTGCATTGTACTTATTTTCGCCTTTAAATTATAACTACACTGGGAAGGAGTAAATTTTTTCCTATTATCATTTGGTGGATTTCCATATTAAAAAGCCTCCCTGGCACTCTTGGCCTGAAAATATCATAATAATAATTCAAATGATTAACATTCACCCTCTTCCAATTAAGAGAGTGCCGTAACTGCACTGATCCAGTGGTGAATGTCAATGTCTTAGTTATAACTGACATACTGGGAATAGAAGTTAGCAACAAGTAAAGAGTGACAAAAAAATTTTTTTTAACAGCCACTGAAATGATTTAAAAAAAAAACTTTCAAATCAAGGAAGGGTAGCCAGTAGACTCAAGAAGACCAAGGAGCTTCTCCTGGAAAAATGCTAAAAATTCCAGTTTATCGAGAGTCTTGCCAGATTTCCATTATAGAAAACCCAATTATCCAGGTAATTTGCACAATTTAGATTCAGCAAGCAAAAAACATGTATTATCTCAGTTTTCTGTGAAGATTACGTAGAAAAACTAGGCTCAACTAGCTGTGTGACATTGAGCATTAACCTCCTGAAGTCTCTTTCCTTGCCTGTAAGTGGAAATGATAATAGGACATACCATATAGTCTGGTGAGGCAACATTTTGATGCTCACTAAATAATTGTTCTCTATTCCCCTTTCTCTGTTATTTAAGTGAAGGCTTTGTAGGGGTCTGGTTTTTCCCAAATAAAAATTTCAATTTACTTAAAATAATAGTAAATTCTTAATCACACATAACTTTTTACCTATATGTATATAGCATGCAATTAATGAAATATAGAGTCCAAATGACTTGGTATATGTAACAGTTACAGTTCCACATTTTAGATCAGGAATAAGATTCAAGATTCTAACACAAATCCTCAAATTCCATGCTGGCTATAATTAAAGTGCATTATATCTATTGATAATCTTCATAGCTATGGCCAAGAACAGCTCACTGGGTCATCACTAGTCACCACGGTGACGGGGGTAAAGATAGTCCTTCTAAACTTTAGAACCTAAAGTTCTGAAGGAGGATTCCTTAAGTGGTAAAAAAATAATCCTTGGGGATTTTCAAACTTGTCCACAGTCATTCTAATGACACTGGAGGATAAACAAATGTCCCTAGGAAATATTGGTAGAGACCATTAGGGAATAATCTAAAGCAGCCTACAGCCAACACAAACTTTTTGCTAAAGACTCATGTTTGTTCTTACTACAGTGGCAGAACCATTATTATCCTAACAGCCAGCAGCCAGTTCTTCATAAAGAACGGTCCTGTTTGGGGAACTGCTTTGATAGGCTCTTGGGGATAGAAGTTGAGACTTTCAGAGCACACTTGTCAGCAGAAGCCAAGGCAACAGACTGCTAAACTTCTCTGCCACCTACACTAGAGGAATTGCTGGAGAGGGGAAGAGAAAAAGGAGAGGAAAACCACGGAGAACCCGGGTGGGAGAGAAAGAAATGGGCCAATCCAGTATGGCAAGGCTGAGGCATCTCACTGAACAAGACCACAAAAATTCCTCCAAGATGGGGACGTGAAGGAAATTTCAGGGAGTATCTGCTTTCCAATTTGAAATTGTCCAAACTGTTGCTTTATAAAGACCTCTACTCACTTCCTCCCCCTGATATCCATCAATGCTTCATACCGCGTGTGGTGGCAGGGTGGAGGGGTGTGTGTGTGTGTGTGTGTGTGTGTGTGTGTGTGTGTGTGTGTGTGTGTGTGTGTGTGTTGGAAAGGGCGTGACTTTTTACATTTGGTCTACTCAAGCACGCATTGAATAATTCCCCAAACAATTCCTGGGGACCCAGAGTCAACGGTGGCATGAGAATATAAGCTCTAGGAATACATCAAGATCTTCTAAATATCTTTGGACTTCCACAAGGTCAAAATGAAGTGATCATAGCTTGATAGTAAGCCGTTGTTTGAATTTCTAATGCTTTGATTACTGAAGAAGCTGAGTTTGTTTGTTTGTGTTTATTACTAATGTTCATTAACTTTTTGGTGAATTGTCTGCTTTCATCTCTGCCCAATTTTATATCAAGGCATTCATTTTTTTATTTATATCAGCCCTTTATGTATTAAGCATACAAGCACTTAGAGCTTTGCAATTTTTTTCCCTCTTTGGCTCTTGTATTTCATTAGGATCATTGCATTGCTGATAAACATTTATGAACTATTTTTTATAGTTTCTTCCTTTGTAATTATGTTTAAACAGACCTTTCAACACTCCAAAAGGTTCATCCATATTTTCTACTAGTTTTGTAATAAATTTATTTTAAACATGTAATTCTATAATTTTTCTGGAATATAACTCCCTATAAATTTATTTAGAGTGTTGAGATTATATTTATAAATGAGATTAGTTTTTTGGCTTTTTATTTTGTACTTTCATAATCAAATTTTTTTGTACTTTCATAATCAAATTTTGGTACAACTAGTTGGCAAAATAGTGTCAGCTCTTTGTATGCCATAACACAATTCATAGATCACAACACGGATCTGTGTTCTTACATGTCCTTAACAAAGTGAGAGAATTTATTAGCTTAGTATTCTGAGCCCAAAGCAGTTTCAGAAAGTAACTTTTGACAAACATTTTCAATATTTAGCTCAATTATTTGTTCATATGCTCAATTGTTTTCTTCTTGAATAACTTTTTATAATTTATATTCTCTCCTATTCATTTTTTTGAGATTTTAAAATTATTTAAGATAAAGTTATAAATAATATTTGCTTATAATTTTTATTTTCTCAATATCTGCCATTCCCTTTTTTACCTAGGCATCAATTATTTTATTTTTGTGTTTTCTAACTTCATTAATTTTTGCTATCTTCATAATTTCTCCATTCTCCTTTAAAGTTATATTTTGTTATTCTTTACCTAATTTTTACCTATATACTATCTTTTATTTTTATCCTTTGTTATAGAAAAAATAGCTCAATATATATGGAATAAATCATCTAGTTTATTATATAATTCAGATCATTTTTTAACATTTATTTATCTCCTACTTCATCTGTGAAATACTGAGAAAAGCATATTAAAGTCTTCCATTTCTACTGTACTTATAAATTGTTTTTGAATTTCTAACAATTTGTGGTTTTATATAATTTGGTGTTTTTTCAGTTTGGAGCATAAGATTTATTACACTTTTTAAAAATATTATGGACCTTCTTTGTCCTATTTAACGATTTCACAGTGTCAAAAGTTCAGAAATAACAAGTAAAACCAGTGCATCACCAAAGTAGTAATTAGTAAAATTTTATTGTGCACACACCAAATAGTTTGCAAACCAGGAGCACTCAAACCAAAACATAAAGAGAGGCTCAGGTGTATATTGTTATTAAGCACCTTATATAGTAAGCTTATATTCTTCACAGTAATTGGTTATAATATTAGAATTTTCTTAAATGATAAGAATTTGGTTAATGGTTACCTCATGTCAACCTTGGAAAACAGTTCAAGTGTCACTTATGATTTCCAGAAGCATAAGCAAGAAATGACCCAGGTCAAGTCAGTCTTGCAAAGTAAGCTAAATTAGGCTTTATTTGTATGACCAAACTGGTTTTGTCTGCACAGGGAATTTTCAAGGCTGATCTCCACTTGTTTTTGATTTTAACAATGGTAAATCCTAATTGTTTAATATTATAACTGTAACTCCAGTTGTTTTGTTTTTTGATTATGGAGATTTTCCTACCCTTTTACTCTTAACCTTTCGGAATTGTTTCATTCTATGAGTATCCATGATAAGAGGCTCTCCCTCAGACATTGTTCTGACTCAGTTTAGTATTTACCTTTTAGTAAAAGATAATATATTCTCAGTTATTCCTATATTTGGATTTACTTTTATCATTCCATTTTAGAGCTCCTGTTTTACACTTCCTTGCTGTTTTCTTTTTACTATTATTTTGAGGAGTAAATTATATTTTAATTTATTTTTTCAACCATACATCTTGTTTTCAATTCTGTATGTCATCTCCTTTTAAAATATTTAGACATACCTCTCATAAATGCCAAGAACTGTAAATAACCCAAAAGTTCACCAACAGTGGAAGACATTAGTTAATTTCATGAATAGACAATGAAATCCTATAAAGTAATAAAAGCAAACACACTAAGCTGTATCAACAACATGGATGACACAAATTGTTGAACCAAAAAAGCAAAACATAAAATAATTCATATATTCTACTTATGTAAAATTTAAAAGCAGGTAAAAGCAAACCGTATTGTTATCCTAAGGCAACAGAAGTTGGGATGAGGGGAAGTTAGTGGGGAGGAATGAAATTATGATCAGAGATGAACAAAGAAAGTTTCTGGGGACCTGGGATAGGGCCCTTTCTTCACTTGAGTGGTAGTAACACTGGTGTTCACATTGTAATTACACGCCAAACCCTACACAACTGTTGTGTGCAAGATTCTGTATAGAATGTTATATCTCACAATGAAAAAAATAATCTCACACATAACTGTAATTTTTTTATAAAATTATGTCAGAAAATACATATCCATTTATCTTCTTCCATGTAACTTAAAAACACTTCTATTTTTACCTGTACCCCACCCTCATTTCCTACTTTCTATTTTTGTTAGTATGACCTTGTTTTTATATTTTTAAATTTTTATCACCTTTCAATAACTATTTATGACCTATTTAATTCATTTTACACTATATATATAATATTATAATAATATAGTAATATAATATTATATATATATATATATATAATCATTTAGGTTCCATTCTATCAGATTTTTTTCAATATTTACCATTAGTCATTTTCTATAAAAATAGTCCCATTCTAAATCTGGGTTTTCCTTACTTTTTTATGTTTTTAAAAACCTCTAATGGCTTAAAATGAGTACATTATTTGTGGTATAATTTTTTAGCCAATTTATATCTGAAAATGTACTTCAACTGCATTTTCCTGTAAATGAAAACTCAATATGTTAAAAAAAAATTCTAAGGACAGATATCTTTTTCCTCAAATTCTGAAAGTCTTGACCCATTTCTTCTTTTTCTTTTCTTTTTTTTTATTTTTATATTTTATAGATCTTTATTAGAGTATAATTGCTTCACAATACTGTGTTAGTTTCTGTTGTACAACAAAGTGAATCAGCCTTATGAATACATATAACCCCATATCCCCTCCCTCTTGAGCCTCCCTCCCACCCTATCCCACCCCTCTAGGTCGTCACAAAGCACAAGGCTGATCTCCCTGTGCTACGCTGCTGCTTCCCACTAGCTAGCTTACATTTGGTAGTGTATATGTCACTGCTACTCTCACTTCGTTCCAGCTTCCCCTTCTCCCTCACTGTGTCCTCAAGTCCATTCTCTATGTCTACATATTTATTCCTGCCCTGCTACTAGGTTCATCAGTACCTTTTTTTTTTTTCAGATTCCATATATATGCATTAGCATATGGTATTTGTTTTTCTCTTTCTGACTTACTTCACTCTGTATGACAGAATCTAGGTCCAACTACTTCATCACAAATAACTCAATTTCATTTCTTTTTGTGGCTGAGTAATATTCCATTGTATATATGTGCCACATCTTTATCCATTCATCTGTCAATGGAAATTTAGGCAAACAATCCAATTAAAAAATGGGCAGAAAACCTAAACAGACATTTCACCAAAGACATACAGATGACCAAGAGGCATGTGAAAATATACTCAACATCACTAATTATTAGAGAAATGTACATCAAAACTACAATGAGGTATCACTTCACACCGGTCAGAATGGCCATTATCAAAGAATCTAGAAACAATAAACACTGGAAAGGGTGTGGTGAAAAGGGAACCCTCCCACACTATTGGTGGGAATGCAAATTGATACAACCACTACGGAGACCCATTTCTTCTTGAACTCAATGTTTCAGAAGAAGACTCTGAGAATGAGATCATTCAAAACACCACAGTCCTTTTGTTACATCTCCAGAGTACATGGACCATATCTTCTTTCTCATCAACTTCACCCCTTTATCCTCTTCATCTGAATTCTCAAAAAGCTTCTCAAATTTGTCTTCCACATTATGATTCCTTGCATCATAGAAAAAGCTTTTCCATTTTAATCCTTGTAATGCAAATTTTAGTCCTTCTCATGCAGATTTTAAATGGGTTATTACATTTTAGTTCCCTTTCTTCTTTTTCTACCTCATCCAACTCATGTTGAATTTCTATGCTCTCTGTCTCCTGACTCCCTTTTTAACCTCTGTCTCTTATTTTATTATCTCGTGTTCTGCTTCATATTTTCTAGAGTTTTATTGAAAGCACAAAGGGCCTATTATAAATTTGTTCTCTTTCCTATGGAAATTACTTGTTTTAGAAATAAAACTTCTGGGCTTCCCTGGTGGTGCAGTGGTTAAGAATCCGCCTGCCAATTCAAGGGACACGGGTTCGAGCCCTGGTCCAGGAAGAGCCTACATGCTGCAGACAACTAAGCCCGTGTGCCACAACTACTGAGCCTGTGCTCTAGAGCCCATGAGCCACAACTACTGAAGCCCACACGCCTAGAGCCCATGCTCTGCAACAAGAGAAGCCACCGCAATGAGAAGCCCGCGCACCGAAACAAAGAGTAGCCCCCACTCGCCACAACTAGAGAGAATCCCGCGTGCAGCAACAAAGACCCAACGCAGCCAAAAATAAATAAATAAATAAATTTTTAAAAAGAAATAAAACTTCTTTGCCATCCTTTTCATTTCAGGACTTAGGACATTTGATTTGGTACCACACTGAGCTGTCCTGATGTGGTACATCCATATTTAATGAGGATGACTTATGCTCTTTGGATCTCCCTCACTGAATTTTACATTTCTCTTAAAATGTTCTTTGTAGACTTTAAACAGCAAGGTTACTTTCTATAACTTACATGTGTAACTGGCTGTTCCAGAGGCTGAGGCAATAAAGAAGAAACTCTTTCTGGTGGTCCACTCTACTAAAGATCAGCTTTGGGTCTTTTATTCTCTTTGGTTCATCCATAATACCAAGTTCATAGAAGATCTGCTTCCCCAGGTTGCTGCTTACCACATCAAATAGAAAACTCAACGTGTCTGGAAGAAATCTCACCTGACATGCAGTTTTCTTCTTTATGTGAATCTTGCATGAACTCTAAAGTCTCCTAATACAGTGCTTTCATCTGCTATGGATCCACATCCCTGAACGGGCATCAAGTGGATGTCCTGGACTTTCTCCAAAATTCACCATAAGCTGCAGGGCTCACCCTCCAGACTAGCCACCAGAGGAGCACTTCTGAAAGTATCAGTCAGCCCTGTATCCTCCTTGCCTTGCTTCATTTTGGAAAAATCTGCATTAAATATAAAAGAAATTATTCAATGTTCCCAACTTTTTAGTGGCCCCTTTCCATAATTTGCAATGGTGATGTCTGCTTCCTGATATTTTTTTAATTGTTTTTCAGTTATTGCTAAGGCAATTTGAGATAGAAGTGGTGTGTTATACAAATTAGCACAGCCATTATTATCTGAAGGTCAGGATATAAATATTTTTAAATTAACGAATGAGCTAGAAATTCCAAAATTTTCCAAGTGGGTCAGCCTTGAGGAAAGAACAGCAGTGAGAGAGAGATAAAGAGAACACCTTTAGGAATCTCAGTCTCGGTGAGTCTCCCATCTCACATTCGTCATGTGGGTGAACTATCTCATTCAGTCTGCTTTTAGCTCAATTTTCAGGTGAGTCACCTCAAAACTTAAAGCTGCAAAATGGCCCCATTGCAGCAGGGAGCAATGACGCTTCCCAGAATCTTGTGAAATAACATGATTTATGAGCAGAATCAACCAAACACTATTTCTCAGGGTTATTTTTTGCTTTTCCTTTCTCCCTGATAACGTTAACTCAGATGAGTACATGGAGCTTTACAGTGCTAATCTAGAAAAATGAGAAAAGTAATATTATTATTAAATAAGAATCTACTTACAGAAATACATGTGCACTGGGTTCCATATTACACTGTAAAAACATCAGGATGGAATTATACATCATTCTTAAAGTCAGAAATCTCAAAATGTATGTAATCTGAGGCTCCCCATAATTCACTGAACAAGATGAAATAATTATTTAGCAACTAGAAAGACATGATCTACACATTTCAAATGCTTCCTAGGGTGAGAAATATTCCCTGGTGGTTTTCTCTTCCCATTAAGTGAGGATGTATCTGACCAGTTGATGAAGAATAGAACATGTGGAACACAAAGAAAGAACAACCACTCTCAATTTCTACCTGCCCCTGGGCTGATGAGGGAATCTGTATCAGAGTAGAGGGACCTGCTGCCACCCAGCTATAGCTTTGGTGATGATTCCTTCATCACCTGACTTTACGCCCGCTGTCCCCCAAACTCAGGACTCAGCTGCAATTGAGAAGGGGCAAAACAAACTTCTCTGCCTTGTATTCCTGTGCTTTCAAGTGATCAAGTTTGAAATGTGTTGAAGGTTCCTACTCACCAGCTCTGACCATCAAATAAGCAAAATGAATGAGTTTTGGAAGTGCTTCATTGCCAATTTAGCCAAAAATATAGACATTAACAATATTACCTTCAGTAATCTACAATAATGGTATGTAACAAACCACTCAAACCCAGTAATAATAAGCACTTATTTTGCTTAGGAGTTTTTGTTGTTGGTTCAGGTTGGGTTCAGCTGAGAAGTTTTGGCTTCAGCTGGGTGTACTCTCAAGTTTGGGAGTAGGTGGTTGTTGGCTGATCTAGGGTGGCCTCAGCTGGGATGTCTGGAACAACTCGACTCTGCCCTATACATCTCATCTTACAGCAGGCCAGCCAGGCATCTTCTCAGGGTGATCACAGAGGAGCAAGAGAACAAGCAAAAACATGCAAGCACTTAACCTCTGCTTGGGGGGGTCACATTTGTTAACATGCCATCGTCCAAGGCAAATCACATGCTGAGCCCAGAGCATAAGGATGGAATAGAACAAACACCCAACCCAGAGCAAAGCAAAGGGAGTGAGTACAGGGAGGGATGTGGAATGGAGAACAACCATTAATGCATTCACTCTACTGGACTCCTTTAATGCCAGTTTGTCTACTGTTTGAATCAAGGGAATCCTGAGTAGGCTGGTTATTTATAACATGCCTAATCCTTCATTTAGGGCCCCCAAATCTAGAACTACTCATTAAAATAAGAGTATCTAGGCAACTAACCTCAAAACAGTTGAAATTGAGTCTCTGAATAATTATGATTATAAACAGATGAAATTTAACTACTAATAGTAAACAAAATTGGCTCATATCTCAGTGACACATGAAACTATGGTAAGTCCATCTTTGTTCTAATGTGCAATGCAATGCAATATTTTTCACAACACAAGATGATACAAGATTATTCTCTAACAAAACAGTACATCCTGGAGAATGGTTAAAATCATGATTGTGCCTTAAGGCAGACATATACAAGCTAGATGTAAGTAAAGAAATGAGATTCCCTAAAATTACAATCCTTAGAAGTGCAGTACAAAAATCATCAGTGTTCTAAATAAGTGTGCAAAAATAAATTGGAAATCAAAGATATATTTCCTCAAATTAGTCATTAGAAATGTATCACCCATTCATTTAAGATAAGTGTATCAAGAATTCTCATTATTATATCTGCACTGAGTGATTTTGAAGGAAATTCTAACCCAACCTTCAAGATGCTTGACGTTTGAAGCAGAACACTTAGCTCTAGGTGCATTGTTGTTGCATAGATTTGTTTGAGATCAAACTTTGGAAAGTTGAATATGAATTAAATATTAAATGAATTTTTGAGTTATAGTTTAGAGTGAATTTCCCACTTCCATTTGCTGAAATGGGAACCCCAAATTGCTTGAGATGGCTTCAGTGTTTTTTAAGTAGAAAATAATGGAATAAAACAAATTCTTAACATTAATGTTCTTGCAGTAAATTCAGTAGTAAATTTTCTTGATCATTGGCATAATTCTTAATCTAATCATCTGATTTGGATGTTTGGTCAGATGAAATTCTGGCTGGTAGGACCACAACTCATAGAGATAGTTGAAATGAAAATTGATTAGATTTGTATATCTCTTAATATTTCTCTCCTCTATGATCCAAAAAGTAAAGTCATGACAATGATAGTCACTTCCAAACAAAAGGACTTTGAATAAAACAATTCTTCTATCAGGGCAGCAGAATAATATCCCATTCCTGGCCTTAGTCTTTTCTGGCTAGTTATCTGTGAAGTTTCTCTTCTTTTTCTTAATCCACTTTTTTTTTTTTTAATCTCTGAGCCAGAATAGAACTCTTTCTGTAAGAAACTGCTGCACTACCAATTTTAACTCTCATTTTATTTTATTTTTTGGGACTTAAATATGGAAGCAGATCACATAATATGGTGTGATAAGAGTCCTAACAGCAGCAGGCACTCTTTCATCCAATTTCTCTTGTTATCAGCACATGGGTTGTTTTAGACATTCGGTTCAGCTGAGTTGCTTTCAGGGGCCATAGGGGCAAAGTCTCCTCATCCACAGAGAATCTTATGCAACACTAGGAGTATAAAGTCTTTTCAGCAATCCTCAAAGGGAAAATGGAAAAATTCAACCAAGTATCTTTCTTTTGTACAGCTGAGACATCCCCTGCCTTCCCTCGATTTCCAGTCCCAGCAGTCATATGGAATGAACAAAACTACAAAAGTAGCATTTTATAAGAGAAGGTCTATTTCTTCCAAAACCTAATATTAGTGCAATTTGAAGAGACATTCAAATAAAGATAAGGAACCAACACCATTAGAATTTTATGGAAAAGTATCAGGAAATAAAAAGGCAGATTTACGTCTTTTGATTCTTGAACAAAAAAAGATTCAACTAATAGCTAAAATGTACCAGAATAATGAAAATAGAAAATTTTATTTTCTGACCTTTGCTTCCACTGCCAAACACCAGTGAAAGTGATTTGTTAACTGTTGTTTGTACCTCTTGCCAAGGCTTCTCTATATTAACCTGTCTCAGTAACGCTGCCAAAATTGCTCTCTTGAAGATCACCATGACTGCTTTACATTTTTTCCTTATTTTATTATAAAGTATAGCACACAAACAGAAAAATGCATGAGACAAAAACAAGCATCAATAATTTATCACAAAGAAAACACTTGTGCCACTTTCCAGAGCCGGAAATTGAACATTGCCAACATCCCAGAAGCATTCCCTCCTGCTTCTTCTCAATCACGAAGTCTCCCCTCTCCCCAAAGATGCTCTTTATCCTTATGCTTAACACTGGAGTTTAGTTTTCCCTGTTTTTCAGGTTTTTATCAATGGAATCATGTTTCTGCCTTATTACGGAATTGTGTCTGACTTACATCATTCAACATTCTGGTGATGAGATTCACCCATGCCATTGCATGCAACAGCAGTTCATTTATTTTTGTTGTACAGGTGTTTGCTTTGTATGACTGACTATTCCACCATTTTATTTACCCATATTACTATTGATGTATGTTTATGTTGTTTCCAATTTCAACTATAACAAATATTGTTGTTGTGAGCATTCTTATTTTTTTTCTTTTCCATTATAGTTTATTACAAGGTACTGAATGTAGTTCCCTGTGCTATACAGTGAACCTTGTTGTTTACCTATTTTATATATAATAATGTGTATATGTTAATCCCAAACTCGAATTTATCCCTCCCCACCCCTTTCCCCTTTGGTAACCATAAGTTTGTTTTCTATGTCTGTGAGCCTGTTTCTGTTTTGTAAATAAGTTGCTATAAACATTCTTATAGTCTCTTAATGCACACATGCACACACGTCTGTTGGATAGCTAGGAGTAAAATTTCAAGAGCATGGTGTATACATATATTAACACTAATAGATAATCAGCAATTATACTAATGTCTACTTTCACCAGCAGTAGACGAAAGTTCTTTTTTGTTCCAGGGCGTCTCCAATATTTGGTGTTGTCAGTCATTGTAGCTTTAGCCACTTTGGTGCATACATTATACCTCACTGTATGCTTAATTGGCAATTTCCTAATAAATAATAAAGAAAAGCACTTTTTTGTATATTTTTATTGGCCATTGGATATCTTCTTTCGTAGAATGCCTGTTCAACACTCTTGATTTTTTTCTATTAAGTCGTGTTTTCTTTATTGATTTCTGATGGTTCTTTATATAATTTAATACAAGCTTTTTGTCAGTTACTTAAGCAAATATCTTCTGTCACTCTTTTTTCTTGTTGTTTTTTCTCTTAATTTTAACAAAAATTTTATTTGTTTATTTATTTTTGGCTGCATTGGGTCTTCATTGCTGCACACGGGCTTTCTCTACTTGCAGCAAGCGAAGGCTACTCTTCATTGCAGTGCACAGGCTTCTCATTGTGGTGGCGTCTCTTGTTGCAGAGCAGACTCTAGGTGTGCGGTCTTCAGTATTTGTGGCATGTGGCCTCAGTAGTTGTGACTCACAGGCTCTAGAACACAGGCTCAGTAGTTGTGGCACACAGGCTTAGTTGCTCTGCAGCATGTGGGATCTTCCTGGACCAGGGCTCGAACCCATGTCCACTGCATTGGCAGGTGGATTCTTAACACTGCATCACCAGGGAAGTCCGCCACTCTTGTTTTTTGAGTTTCTCCATGAAATATCTTAATTTTGATATCACTATAGTCTTGCCTTTCCTAGAGTTTCAAGTAAATGAAATAATAGATTGTGTAGTCAGTTGTGTTGACTTCTTTCACTTAATGTAATATTTTTGAGATCTATTCATGTTCCATGCATTAATATTTTACTACTTTTTATTTCTAAATAATATTCCATAGTACAGAAATACCACAATTTGTTTATTGTTTGTTTATGCATTCACCACTTGATGGCCCTTTGGGTTGTTTCCACTTTTAAGTGTCTATGAACAGTACTGCTCTGTACATTCTTGACATAAAATGTGCACAAATGTTCTCCCTTTCTCTTGGTTAAATAACTAGTAGTGGGATTTCTGGGTTATATGTTAAGTGAGTATTTCACTTTATAAGATACTGCCATATTGTTTTCCAAAGTAGTTGTAACAGTTTTGCATTCCTACTAACAACATTATCCCACATTCTCCCCAACCCTTGGTATTGTCAGTTGTTTTAATTTCAGTCATTCTAATAATGTGTGATAATATCTCATTTGATGTTTCATTTTGTCTTTCCCTGATAACCAAGGATGTTATGCCTTTTTTTCATGTACTTATTGGCTCTTTTCATTTGTGAAGTATCTGATCAAATCTTTGTACACTTTTAAATTAGACTGCTTTCTAACTATTGGATTGTAAGATACACACTCTTTGTCAGATACATGTTTTGGAAATATTTATGCTGTTCACTTTCAAATTTCTTTTGATATAATATGTGTATTTAAGGATCTATATTAACCTTTAGACACAGCTTTAGCTGAATCCCACAATATTTTATAAGTAGTATTTTTACTTCATTCACCTCAAAATATCTATTATTTTCCATTATGAAATCTTCTTTGACCCATAGGTCAATTGGAGTGTATTCATTCCCAAAAGTTAAGATTTTCCAGTTAACTTTTTGTTATAGATTCAT
The DNA here is from genome assembly GCF_963455315.2 of Globicephala melas. Lineage (NCBI taxonomy): Eukaryota > Metazoa > Chordata > Mammalia > Artiodactyla > Delphinidae > Globicephala > Globicephala melas. The sequence goes on along the minus strand of NC_083317.1, from coordinate 13,848,037 downwards.
AGTTTAATTTTTTTGTATTCAGTGCAATTTTCCACATAATTTTAATCTTTTGAAATTTGTTGAAATTTGCTTTATGGCCTTGCATATGATCAATTTATGTAAATGTTTCATGTGTGCTTAAAAATAATGTATATTTTGTAGTTGTTGGCTATAGTTTCTATATCTCTAATTAGATAGTATTCATGTTTTTCATGATCTTATATTTCTTTACTGGTTTTCTTGTCTGCTTGCTCAAATATTTTTTTTTGAGAGAGAGACATTTTACAATTTTCTGTTAAGATTTGGAATTTTTCCAGGTTGGGGAATTGAATATTTATTGTTTTGAACACCCCATCTTTATTCTTTATCTTGTTTTTGCTCACAAATGCATATTGCCTGGTATGTAATCGAGTATGTATGCAAGATTTCTTTTTGTTAGAGTTTGCATGATATGCCCTCTCTCATCTTTTTTTCACTTTTAATCTTATACTTTTGATGCATCTCTTTTTTTTTTTTTTTTTTGTGGTATGTGGGCCTCTCACTGTTGTGGCCTCTCCCGTTTGTGGAGCACAGGCTCCGGACGCGCAGGCTCAGTGGCCATGGCTCACGGGCCCAGTCGCTCTGCGGCATGTGAGATCTTCCCGGACTAGGGCACGAACCCGTGTCCCCTGAATCGCCAGGCAGACTCTCAACCACTGCATCTCTTATAAGCTACATATAATTAACTTTTTTAACATATTTGACAAACTTTGTGTTCTAACTGGAGAAGTAGTTCATTTACATTTCCTATAATAAGTGACATATTTGGGTTTATATCTACTATCGTACTCAGCCCCTTCTATTTGTCTCATTAATTCTTCATTTTTTTTCTTCGTTTTTTGGATAAAGTATTTTTATATTCCATTATTTTTCTCACTATTATCTTCGTAGTAATATCTGCCTTACAATTCTTTTGGCAGCTTCCTTAAAGGTGACAGTACTCATCCTCCAGCTCTCAAGGTCTAATGTACTTGGCACTTTTTCTCTTTTCCAGGTCAGTGCAGAGAACTTGGAAGATTTTAACTTCACTCATTCCCCTCCCACTTGTATGATATGGTCCTATTTTCTCATGGGGCTCTACTATTATTTTTAACATAGTCATTATTCATTTAAACCTGTTCATCTGTTCCTCATTTTCGTTGTACTTTATTTCTTCCTGTAGCTCAACTTTTGAGCTTGAATAACGTTCCTTCTCTCTTTGGTGTAGATTACAAGTGATAAATTCTCCTAGCTTTTACTTATCTGAAAATGCTGTTTATCTATTTTCGGAAGGTATTTTCACTGAGTATAGAATTCTCCGCAGCAGTTATTTACTATGAACGCTTTAAAGATAACATTTCATTACCTTCTAGCTTTCATTGTTTCTCTTCTAAAGTCTGCTTGTCACTCTAATAGTTGTTCCCTTGAAAGTAGTTTGCCTTTTTCTCCTCTGGATGCTTTTATTATTTTTTCTTCGTTTTTGGTTTTCAGATGTTATATTATGACAAGACTACATTGGTTTGTTTGTTATTCTCCTGCTTGGGGTCCATAAAGATGATTGACTTTGTGACAATATGTTTTGCTAACTTTAGAAAGTTCTCAGATTCGCTCCCTATCACACACTGCTTCTGGCCCATTATCTCTCTTCAGTGCCCCAGGGGCTCCAAATCATTTTTTTCACAGTGTTGTTTACACTCTGTATTTCCTAATTTTAACTTTCTGTACTACACTTTGTGTTTTGCAGTGGTAAATTTTTTATGTGATTCATTTCCATATGGAATTGCTTTTAATTCAATTTTAGGAATTGAGAAAATTCAGAGTGTGACTTCAGTCCCTTCAAGGACTGGCTGTGTTCCAATTCACCCCAACTCCCCAGGCTTAATCATTTGGGTTCTCAACCCAAAATAAGAAAAGTTACCCTGTCCCACCAGAAACTCCTGGAATTTAATCTTCTTGTCCCTAGCTACAGATTTTGTTAAACTTCTGCCCAGTATCTCAACTTCTCAATGATCTCTTCCAGATTTAGCAGATGCCAAAAAAAAGCCATAAATGCCAGGCTCACCTTTCTGAGTGAGTCAACTCAGGTGTTTCTCTAATGATTTTAAACAGATAAACCACTTTTTTAACATTTTGTTCATAGTTTCTATTTGTTTTTAGTGGGAGGCTTAATCCAACCTACCCTGTTCATCATTACTGGAGAACAATAACTTATTTGTCTTACAATTCAATATCCCTTCTTGAATCATCACTCTGCTCTAACCCTCTGAAGCATTCAAATCTATTGCTTAATTTCTTATGATTTTCTTTTCACCTTCCTCAAACTATGCATTTCTAACTTATCTATATAACCCTTATATTTCTACGCATACTCTGTACTCTTTCCTCATTTATCTTCCAGGACTTTGTTTTCCCTTTATACAGATTCTTTTCTATATGTGTCTGTCAGGACAAATACCCCTTCAGTAAGTTTATCTATTCCTACAGCTGCAGCTAGCTGGATGATTTCACATTATCCTCTCCAATCCTAAAATATCATTTATGCTTCTGTCTCATATTTTTAACTTCATAGAGGACATCTCCATTTAGATGTCCAGTCTTCATATTTCATTAAACATGTCTGTCACCTCCCTCCCAGCTAACTATTTTGAAAGGGTCTGGGATACCAGAAAGAAGGAAAAAAAGAGTAGAAAGAAATATACATGCCAAAAGAGCCACATTCAACTATATGTAGATTTCATGAATTCAGAAAATAAATGTTAGAGAAGTAAAAATGATTCAAAGTTTTCTTGCCTGGAAGATATATAAAAGTACCTCCATTTGATATTAATTAGTTAACTGGGAAAAAGCTGTTTTGGGGAGATAGGTGCTATGCTTGTTTTTCTTCACTCATCTCCCACTCCCATCCCACACCTTCACCACCACCTCCATTAGAAATATATTCTGAATAATGTTTTCATAGTATTCTTCCTAAAACACAATATTTCTCACATCACTCCAAATATTAGAAATCAAGAGTGTCATCTGTTATCTTCTGTGCCAACTCCAAACAACTCTGCCTAATTTTCAAAGCTGTTTATAGTGTTTTTATTCTACCTAGCCATTGTTTCTCATAATGCAATCTCTGCTCCAATCAATAAACTTCTGCAAAATATTTAATTTTCCTTCCTACTTTCCAATTGTTCTTTCTGCTGATCTCAAGCCTGAAAGGTTTTCTCTGCTTCCTTAGACTCTTATTAGTCTTAATAGTTCTTCAAGGTTCAATTCAAGCCCCACCTCTGCCACAAAGCCCTCTGAAACTATATCAGCTCATGCTGCTCCCAGCATTCTCTCAAAAACCTATTCCATGGGGATAACATCAGCAAAATGAAGGCATAAGAATTTCTAATTCTTGTCCACCCCAAACACATCAAATTGAACAACTATTCCCATGCCAGAAAATACCTTCACAAGAGCCAAGGATTCCAGGTGAGGGATTATAGCACCGAGTGAAGCACAGAAATAAGAAAGGACACATTGAGAAGGGTAGGAGAGATAGATTCACATGACCCCCATTACACCTCCCCCAAGACCGGACAGCCCAACATGAACAGAGAAAAGGAGAGTGAAGTGAACGTCAGCCTTCACCTCAAACCCCAGAGCCTGCTGACCCCATCATCAGGCTAACTCCTGCAGCCCTGGGTGACTCCTTGCAGGCTCCCCCAAACCCAGACCAATCCCTGATATACCCCAGTGCCAGCTGGCTCCCATGGCCCCAAGCAGCTCCTGGGGCACCAGGCTCCCAATCAGCCCCTGCAAACTTGCACTTCAGGTGGGCACCCACAAACCCAGGCTTCTGTCTGGGCCAAGGACCAGGCCAGCTACTGTGGAGTGAGGCTTTTGACTCACTCCAGCACCAGGCCCTCCCTGTGGCCCCAACCTCTATGCTCACTCCCATGGCCCCTGGCTTCAGGCTGGTCCCGGTGGCCCCAATTTCTAGGATGGCTCCCTCAAAACCAGGTTCCCAGTCAGAAATGGACTGGTGCCTTAACCAGACTCTAGGTCCACCCCAGGTGTCAACTGATCTTTGACAAAAGAGCAAAGACAGTATAATGGAGCAAAAATAGTCTCTTCAACAAACAGTGCTGGAACAACTGGATATCCATGTGCAAAAAAAAAAACGTAAACATAAACCTCATACCCGACACCCTTCACAAAAATTATCTCAAAATGGATCACTGATCTAAATATAAACACAAAACTATAAGACTCCTAGAAGATAACATAGGAGAAAATCTTGATGACCTTGGCTATGACAATGACTTTTTAGATGTAACATCATAGGCACAATTCATGAAAAGAATAAAATTGATAAGCTGGACTCCATTAAAATTAAAAACTTCTGTTCTCTGAAAGACAACGTCAAGAGAATAAGAAAAGTGGGAGAGTCCCAAAAGATTCCAAAGACTGGGAGAAAATATTTGCAAAAGATACATCTGATAAAACACAGTTATGCTAAATATACAAAAAACTTTTAAAACTCAGTGAAAAGAAAATGAACTACCCAATTAAAAACATGGGAAAAAGACCTGAAGAGACACCTCACCAAAGAAGATACACAGATGACAAATAAGTGTATGAAAGGATGTTCAATATCATGTCATTATAGAATTGTGAATTAAAACAACAGTGTGATACACTAAACACCTAGTAGAAGGCCCCAAATCAAAGATAGTGACAACACCAAGTGTTGACAAGGATGTAGAGCAACAGGAACCCTAATTTATTGCTGGTTGGTGGAAATGCAAAATCATACAGCCACTTTGATAGTTTGGTGGTTTCTTACGAAACATACTCTTATTAAATGATCCAGCAATTGTGCTTCTTGGCATTTACTCAAATGAACTAAAAACTTATGTCCACACAAAAACCTGCACACAGATTTTTATAGTAACTTTGTTTAAAATTTCCAAAATGTAGATGCAACCAAGATGTCTTCCTTTTTTTTCTTTTTTTTCTTTTTTTTTTTTTTTGCAGTACACAGGCCTCTCACTGTTGTGGCCTCTCCTTTCATGGAGCACAGGCTCCAGGCATGCAGGCTCAGCAGCCATGGCTCACAGGCCCAGCCGCTCCGTGGCATGTGGGATCTTCCCGGACCGGGGCACGAACCTGTGTCCCCTGCATTGGCAGGCGAACTCTCAACCACTGCACCACCAGGGAAGCCCCCAAGATGTCTTTCAATGGGTGAATGGATAAATAAAGTGTGGTACATCCAGGCAACAGAATAATATTCAGTGCTAAAAAAGAAATGAACTAACAAGTCATGAAAATACATGGATGAAACTTAAATTCATATTACTAAATGAAAGAAGTTAAATTGTAAAGGCTACATACTGTATGATTCCAAGTATATGACATTCTAGAAAAGGCAAATAAAAGAATAAAGTATCAGTGGTTACCAGAGGCTGGCAGAAGGAGGGATGAATAGGCAGAGCACTGGGGATTTTTAGGACAGCGAAATTATTCTGTATGTGATACTACAACTGTGGAAAAATGTCACTGTACATTTGTCAAAATCTATAGAATGTACAACACCAATAGTGAACCCTAATGTAAACTATGGACTTTGGGTGATAGTAATGTGTTTAAGTTCATTAATTGTAACAAATGTACCACTGTGTCATGGGATGTTGATAGCTGGGGAGGCTGTATGTGTGTGGAGGGTGAGGACAAGGAATGTATAGGAACTCTGCATTTTCTACTCAATTTTTCTGTGAACCTAAAACTGTTCTAAAAAAAATAAAGCCTATTAATAATTTTAAAAAATAAAAAAAATAGTCAATAGAGTCAGATCCAAGGGTGACCCAGATGATGGAGTAACTTTTAAAACGTTATATTAAATAATTATATTAAACTTTAAATAGATTAAATAATTTAAAGGAACAATGGAGACTTTAAGCAAAAAGAAAAAAGAAAGGACCAAACAGAACTTCATTAGATGGGCTTAATAGAAAACTGGACAAAGCATAAGAAAGGGTCAGTGAACTTAACAACAAATCAATAGAAATTTTCCAAACTGAAACACAAGAGGAAATAGAATGAAAACAAAACAGAATAAAAAGCCCATAAAAACAAAAAAATCATAGATCTGAGACAAAAATATTGAATGAACTAACATTCACGTAATTGGTCTTACAGAAGAAAATAGAGAAAATGAGATGCAAGAAAATTTTGAAGACCTAATAGCCAAGGATGTTCCAAAACTGATGAAAGTCACCAACATGCAGATCCAAGAATGGGACAAACAACAAAGTGAATTTTAAAAACAAACAAACAAATGCACATTATAGTCAAACTGCTGAATACCAAAAACAAAGATGAAATCTTAAAAGCAGCCAGAAGACAAAAGCCTCATTCTATTCAAGGAAATCATAGTAAGAATGATCACTCATTTCTCATCAAAAACAATAGAGAACAGAAAACAATGGAATAATCTTAAAGTATTGAAATAACTCTATAAACAGCAAGGGTCTGTTGCAAAAATGAAGGTGAAATAAAGATACTTTCAGTCCAACAAAATCTCCAAAAATTCATGTATATAAAAAGTAACAAAGGAAGTTCTTCACACTAAAGGAAAAAATGAAGACTATGGGAAAAAATCAGCAACAGTACAGAAGACATGATACCTTGCTGTTTCCTCTGACCCTGATTCCTCATCATGACATAGTCTAAGGATGGCATGGAGAGCAGGAAGGGGTGCTTTCTCTGAAAGAGTAACAACTGCAGGTGAAGGTAGAAAATGGAAGCAAAGGCAAACCATCTGCTTAGAATCTGTTTGCCTTTAAAGAATGGCAGCAGCAGAAAAGCTACAGGAGCTGATGGAAAAATCACAGAACAGAAATTCCATGCGAACCCTCAGTTTCCATCAGTGTGGCAAGCTTAACCAGTAATTGGACTAATCTGAAAGCAGAGGGTCACCTATCCTGCAAAGGAATTAGTTGCTGCCCAATATGGGGGAAACTGGAATCCAGCTGAGTGTTTTCAACAATACAGAAGAGAAATTGTAACATTTTTGTAATATTTGAGGAAAAATTATTGCTATATTCAGAAGAGGTCATTCTTTCCCTGGAAAACAAAGAGACTATATTGAAAAACTATTAGAAATATAATACTTTGGTAAAATGATTGTTTACAAGTAAAAATATAAAAATCAAGTGTTTTCTCATAAACCAAAAATAAGCATTTAGAAAACACCCATAAAAGCATATTAATACATTTAATGTGAAATATAAGTAGCCTATATAACTTATAAAGGTCTGCCTAGAGCGATGCACTTTATACCTCATCATAAAAAGTCAGTAATAATATTAATTTCCTGCCAATTGATCTGTAACTGTAACACAATCCTAATCAAATTTCAACTTAAATCAAAATAAGAAGAGTGGTGAAAACAGTGTGAACTAAAAATGCCATCTGCCGTATCAGTAAACAAAGGATGTTGCAGCCATCAAACCATCACACTGCAGCCTCCCCTGTGGTGAGCTCTGAGGGAACTCAGGATGGAAGTAGGATTTGTCCCCATCTAACAGTTAGCCACTGCAGCCTTCCCAGTGGTGCACCCTGAGGAGACTCAGGATGAGAAAACAGAGGATGCTGGCTCAAAATAGCGAAGGTGCATATCAAATAAATGACTTCAGTGAGTCCAGACTTCGCATCTTTCCATACATGGAAAAGCACTAAATTCCTTTACTTGAGATATCTGGTTTTCTTTAATTAACAGTAATCTTCTGATGTTCTGACTACCTGGTCTTTTGCTGCAAAACCTCCTATGTATCCTGGCTTCCCACCTTACCCCTTCACAGCAGTCTCTCAGAGTTATCTGAGATGATATCCCAGGGTTAAGTCCTCAGTTTTGTCCACCGAATAAAACATAACTCTCAAGTTTTAGGTTGTGCATTTTTTTTTAGTCGACAACAGTCTGGCATAAAAATATAATGTCAGAACAATAAAACATATTAGAGTCCAGTAACAGATACCAGGTACATAATAATTTAGGAAATGATCAAAGGGACAGTTCAAATAGGATAAAAAGGATGGACTACTCAAAAACATGGTGTTGGCTTAACTGACAAGCAATTTAGAACAAGAAGGTTATTTTCTTATCTCACATTTTTTGAATATCTAAAGTAAATCCAGATAGTTTAAAATTTTTAATGCTTATTTTAAAAAGAAAGCTAATTGCATTTATAGTAGGAAACAACATTCAATCCTAACATTCATTCCAGTTTGGAACAACTGAGTGTAAGATGTGTATTTACCCTTTTTCATTTCCTCTGTAGCACCTAATACAGTGTTGAGATCTACACATTAAATTTTCAGTAAATTCAGCATTGACTGATTCATCATAAATACTATGTTTCTTCCTAGAAGATAAGAAAATTTGCTTGTGAGATTTTCATTTAAAAGATTATGCTATTCATCAAAATTTTCACCCTGCCATCTGTTCTCAACATTATTTCAAACTAGGTTTAGCATAGCAAAGCATATGAATTTTACTTTAGAAAGCATAAGAAGTGTATAAAAGTTTGTTTACTAAACTATATTCCATAGAAATGCTTATTCTGAAGGCCGTATGGGCTGTTAGAATTCATCATATCTTAAACTACTTCTATAAAGGTGAGGATCAGTAAGATTTAGAGTATCACTTACATTGCACAGCATGTGTTTTACTTACTCTCAAAATGAATTTCTCTCTTAAAAAGAAAAAAAGCCAAAATAAGTAAATTATGAGATCACAATTTAGCAGTATGTGTCTCAGAAGTCTTGACTCCCTGGCTTGCCCTCTCAGTGGTTTTAGGCTTACAATCTAGAAGACTAGAAAATAGGTTATTAAATCTAGATTTTATATTCTAAAATATTGCTATAAGTGGAGTCTTTCACCTTCTAGATTCTAGGTGTCATTATTCTGCCTCATTTGAAGTGGAGTAAACAGCGTGCCCAGAAATGTTCAAGGATATTTGGAAGGACTACGTTCCCTTATACATGGACTACTTTCCCTTATACATGTCAAAAACTAGAGAGTCATTTGAATTAACATTATTTTCTTATAAAATGTAACTATATCATGGGAAGGATAGTCATATTAGTTAGTCACATAACAACCTAATAACTGAAATCTGCAATGGAAGGAGTAAAATTTTACATTGGAGAGTGGCCGAGAATAAAAGAAAAGAGGACCATTTTGGAGCATTGAACACCATCAGAAAAGGCTGGTCTGGAATGGGGAGGGAATGACAAGAAGTGGTATTCCAATGAGAAACTACCAAGAGGAGGGTGCCGTGGATCCATAGTTCAGGAATGAGGACAGAAAAGTTGCTGGGGAACAGGAAATAGTTAAGCTGAATCCAGCCTCTGTACCCTGACACCAAATTATTCTCAGAGACAGAGTGTTGGGTGAAGTAGAAAAGAATAGCTTTATTGCCTTGCCAGGCAAAGGAGGCCACAGCAGGCTAATGCCCTCAAAACTGTGTGTACCCCCTTGGAGAGTGTAGTGAGAAGTTTTATAGCAATGAGTCAAAGAGGGCACGATCAGTTCACAGGCATTCTTCTGACTGGTTGATGGTGGAGTAGGAATCAGCATCATCAACCTTCTGGTTCCAACCAGTCTGGGGTCTATGAGCTTGTGGACACCATACCCTTAACTTCTCCCACCTGGTGGGGATTTCAGTATCTGCAAAACAGTTTCAAAGATGTTGTTATGTATATCTCTTGATGGGGAACCAGGACACTGCCCCAAGGCTACACTATGGTTTCTTTTGACTCTTCCTCCCTTGTCTCTGGATCCCCTCCCTTCCCTAATTAGCAACTGTTTGAACCTGCCCATTGGAACTCAGGGGAGGTCATGGAGGCTGAATGAAGCCTACTTCCTGTAACAAAGAAATGGGAGACACAGAAAGTCTTTTGTGCCCAGGAACCCCACAGTGTTCTGCTCAGTATCAGTGGTAGAAGAAAAATATCTGAAAAGATTGCAGAGGGAAAACTATGCCTGTCTAAAGTCCGTTCCAAGCCTGACTGTTTTGTTGCAGCAAAGTTTGTTTGAGGAATTGAAATAAGCTTCAGAGATGGATTCTAAGAATTTAAACCAATTGTTCTCAAAAGGTGAGCCAAGGCCAGCAATGTTAGCATAACCAGAAAGTGGTTAGAAATACAAATTATTAGCTGGCTCCCACCCAGTCTTACTGAATCGTAGACTCTAGGAGTGGATTCCAACAGATTGTTTGAACAAGCCCTTCAGGTGATTCTGATGCACCCTCAAACCTCAAACAATGGTTTAAACCAATCATGGAAATCCAGTCTCTGTGGAATGTGAAACAGCCCAAAGAAGCAGCACACAACATTCTCTTAGCAATAATTTTGGGGTCAGGCTTGGGTCCCTGGTCCAATCTGATCTCAACCAACTGAAGAAATTTTTCTCTGTGTGTCCCCTGAGGAAGTGAACGATGTAGCATTTAGCCCCAATTGCCTCAGCAAGAGAGGAAGCAAAGCTTAGAAGGATGCCAATTCTTTAAATGGCAGCAAGGACAGACAGAGAGCCCTGTGTTTGTGACACTGTTGAACACAGGATCCTCTAACCTAAATCCTGCCCTGCCTGTGGACTGCTCATAACCCAGTAAACTTCCTGATTGTTTAAGTTTATAGAAGTCAGATTTCCTTGAATGTTCCCTAACTGCTAGTTTACAAACATCACTACTTCTGCCACAGACTCTGGTGTTGGAAACTATTATCAGCCCACCCAAGATGGCTGCTTTCTTGCTCTCTGTGCATCCCCTGCTCGACCAGTCCCTGCCTTACCTACACCCTATTCACCTGACTGACCTTCCCTCTAAATCATAGAGCCTAATCAGTAAATGCCTATGTAATTGCCCTTGGCTCCAGCTAGGGAATGTTCTAATCTTTAGATCAGAACTACCTCCACTCTGATAGTTTATCAAAGAGACACACTCCTCTGCTTGTTTCCCTGGCAACTGATGAGCCAACCTGACATCACTTCCCCCTATAACTGGTAATCTCCCACTTCCTCTGGGACCAAAGACTATTTCCATTACATTGCTTCAGACATGTAAGCTCTTCCTATCAATTAAACCACTGATGTGTCACTGACTCCAGGTTCTTTCTTCGGTCTTGAGGTTGGGCGAGTACAGGGCTTGCAGGCCTGGGGAGTGCAGCCCAACAGCAACCTTTGACCGGATGCTCAGACATTCAGGTGAAAAGTCAATTACATTATGGTAAAAAAATGGAATTTCAAGTAAAATAACAGATGTGAAAATTAAAGAGACATACCCAACTACCTAACAACCTATATATAGGTGTGGTTGAAAACTGAAACTCACTTCTGAAAGGAAGAATAAAAAGCATCCATGCAAAAGGATGGCAGACTGGATGTATGTCCTGGATATATGTCCTATTTCTGGCCCTAAGTATTCTCCTTCTTGACAACACAGATGCTGCACAGAATCACTAAATAAAATTTGAATGTTCTCAAAGGTCATATAATGATGAACAAGATGGCACAAGAATTACTCATTACACAAATGCTATCAATAAACCAGAGGCAGCATTGGAAAAGATATGTATTTCCTTGAATTTCAGAAATATTTGCACTCTCCCCAGGCCTAAAGCAAAGGGAAGAAACGAATAAGACTATTATATAAAAACAAACACTAGATTCATTGTATATGTCTTGAAGTTAAAGTAAGCACCAAAGGAAACATACCATGTTTTTATCAGCATTAACAAAACAGTTTTTTTTTAAAGTGTGAGAAGAAGAGGACTTTCATGTTATTTGTACATAGAGAGCCAAATACTTACCTGCCTGGTTCTTAGTCTTTGAGTCTTCTCACCTGGTAGTGGATACATAATGCCCTGAAATTTGCTTTTGGTGTTACTAGCGAATATTTGTTTTATAGAATTGTAAACACTGCTGCTGTTTTTGACATTTAAAAAGCAGGTGGTCTGATTTGAAATGCTCCAGCTTTCTAAAACCTGGCAGCTTGGGTCCCATTCCTGAATAAAGGGGAGAGAGAGCAGGTTAAGTTTTCTGACCTCTGAAGTTTTCCAAAGGGTAAACTTATGTAATCCCCAGTTGTTGATTGGGGGTGGGAGGGGAGAAGGGGAACAGAGAAGTTCTCTGGAGAATTAGGAAGGCAGCACTACAGTGATGGCTGCCCACAGGGTATCAGTGCTGGCCAAAACAAGGGCAAGAATTATAACTGTCCCTGCCAGTTATGTTGTTGCAGCAAGCTGCCAGAATTTCATTGAGAAATAACACTTCAACCATCTTAGAAAAAAGCACTTAAATCTGCCAACCAACTTCCTTCTTTCAGGAGAATCCAGGTTATAAAAACAAAGCAATGCCTTTGACTCATACTATGGGCCTCTTTTCTAATGCTTTTGCTACTCAGAATGAGAATTTTTAAGTACAGCAAACGGCGCTTCCTTACTGAAGCACAAAATGACAAAATTTAACTTAAAATCTTGAGGTGCCAACCCTAAGGACATTACTGTATTTGAAAAGACTGGGTATTTTTAGAGAGCTGATGACTATTCTTTCCAGGACCAGTGCATATGTCATTGTCCCTGGCAATTTAATAGCTAATATTTGTTAGCTTACTATGTGCCAGACACTGCTTTGATTCATTTAAGCCTCAGAAGTACCAAATGGGGTGTGGCTGCTATGATTGTTATCCTTCAACTGATAAGAAATCAAAGGTACACGGATATTAGATAAGTTGCTCAAAGCTACCTCTCTAATGAGTGGCAGAACTGGATTTGGATTTGATCAGTCCGGTTCTCTGCTCCACACTCCTAAACTGCTATAAAATACTGTTTTCCTGGGGACAAATAATTCAGTCTTGCTCAAAGCTGGTCACAAACACACTCAGCTGTCACGAAATAGTGCAGAATTTTCCTTACTCTTCCCAACTGGTTGGCTTTAAATTTATCAGAGCCAAAGTCACCTTGGATGGGTACCAGGAAGCCCTTGTCCCCTGGTCAAATTGTCCTCTTTTTCCACTCCACTGTGCTCCTGGTACCATCCTCCCACAGTCCTTCATAGCTGAAGCTCAGGATGCTGCTTGAGAGTCATTCCAAGTCCAGGGGTTCTTACTTGAGTCCCCACACTGGGATCGTGGAGAGAAATCCTACCTTCCTCACACTGTAGCATCTACAAGACAAGTAAACCTAAATTACTTCTAACTGCCACTCGTGGCATGATTTTGCTGTGTTATCATGTGAAGGCACACTTCCCACCAGATACTGGTGAAGAGAAAAGAAATGGCGGCGATGAAATAAAGAAACTGTGATAGCGTTCTCCAGAGAAACAAAACCAGTAGGGCATATATAGATATGTAGAAAGAAATTTATTAGGAGGGATTAGCTCATGCAACCACGGAGGCTGAGAATCCCACAATTTGTAGTTTTGCTTTATTCAGACCCTCAATGCATTGGATGACACCCACCCACCTTCTCTCAGTCTGCAGATTCAAATGCTAATCTCTTCCAGAGATTCCCTCACAAACACACTCAGAAATAATGTTTTACCAGCTGCCTGGGCACACTTCAGCCCAGTCAAGTCAACATATAAATTTAACCAACATGCAAAACATACAAAATAGTTCATATAATTTCAGCAGGTTTATAGATTCCTTGTCTACAGCAGGGTATGAACCCCTGGCTCTAGCACAATGCTGAGTTTCTAGTTTCAGTCCTCTAAGGCAATACTCTAGGGCAATTCTTTCATTTTTTAATGAAAAAACACATTCACTTGTTCTTGAGAAGAAATCACCTGTTTAGTGACAGATGGAGGGAGAAGCTGAACATCAGCTTGCTCAACTGTATTTCAGAAGTGCCTCCCGTGTGGATCTGGGACCTATCAAGGAGGCATTGAGCATGTCCTTTTGTATGGGCCTCAGCATTTAAGGAAGCTAAATAGATCCCTTAAGAAACCACCTGTCCGTCTGCGTGGTCTGACTCAGCCTAGTGTGGGAGACAGAACTTGGCCTAAGTATCTAAACATAGTTGCTAGCTCCTCTTTTTCCAGTATGTTGCTCTGATATCTTGCTTAGTCAGTTCCCTTCTGTAGGTCACAATTTTCTCATCAGCAGAATAAGGGGTTCTGCTCAATTATCCCAAAATCCCTAAACACTCTATGATCATTTACTTTTGGATCTGATGTTGAGAACTGATGAGATGAACTTGAAAGACTCCTTGGGGTTGTTGCTAAGACTGGATAATCCTTAGACTAGACCTCACCCTGCAGAAGAAGCAAACTTCAGCCAACAGGAAACTCAACAAAAACATTGCCAGCTTTTGTTTGCACTCCCTTAAATGCACCAGACAGGATGACAAAAGTGCTGTTAGCACAAAGCATGTAGAAAGGGTGAGGAACTATCCCCACCTGTCCTCAAACCCTCACTCAACCTGACCACAGTCAATAAGCAGGCAAGGTTTTTCTTGGCCTTCAGTTCCAAGAAGAACCAGGAATAAAGCAGACATCAGGCCTGACACAACACTGAGGGGCTCAGCTTCCATGGACACGATGTCCCTGCAACCCTCCTAGACTCAGTCAGATCCATGCAACATTGCCTTCCTCATTTGCAAAAATATACAAGAGGTAGGAGATGTGCTTAGAGGGAAATGGACTAGTTCCCATTGCATAGTGCCAGGGCCTGAACCAGGATGAGACAAGCAGGTGCCTAAGGCCTGAAACTTAAGGAAGCAAGTTTGTGCTAGTGCTCACCTTGCACTGCCAAGATCCAAAAGTGAGAGCCTTCATGAAAAGATGCTCACAGGCTTCATGAAAAGATGCTCAATATTACTAATCATCAGAGAAATACAAATCAAAACAACCTCACACCTGTCAGAATGGCTATCATCAAAAAGTCTACAAATAACAAATGTTGGCAAGAATGTGGAGAAAAGGGAACCCTTGTGCACTATTGGTAAGAATGAAAATTGGCGCAGCCACTGTGGAAACAGCATGGAGGTTTCTCAAAAAACTAAAAGTAGAACTACCATATGACCCAGCAATTCCATTCCTGGGTATATATCTGAAATAAACAAAATCACAAATTTGAAAAGATACATGCACCCCAATGTTCATAGCAGCACTATTTACAATTGCCAAGATATGGAAGCAACCTAAGTGTCCACCAACAGATGAATGGATAAAGAAGATATGGTATACACATACAATGGAATCCTACTCAGTCATAAAAAAGAATGAAATGTTGCCATTTGCAACAACATGGATGGACTTGGAAGGCATTATGCTAAGTCAAGTAAGTCAGACAGAGAAAGACAAATACTGTGAGATCACTTATACATGGAATCTAAAAACTACAACAAACTAGTGAATATAACAAAAAAGAAACAGACTCACAGATATAGAGAACAAACTAGTGGTTACTAGCGGGAGTTGGGGGGTAGGAAACATAGGGGTGGGAGAGTGTGAGTTACAAACTATTGGGTGTAATATAGGCTCAAGGGTGTATTGTACAACATGGGGAATATAGCCAATATTTTGTAATAACTGTAAATGGAAAGTAAACTTTAAAAATTATATAAAAGTTAAAACAAAAATTTTAAGTGAGTGCCTTCTTAAATTCTATGCCCAGGAACCCTAGCTCTCTGGCTCATACACAGGTAGAGTCAGCACTTACACAACCTTGCCTCCTTAAGTTTCGTGCCCTAGTGACCTGCTTTTCTCATGCTTGTCCAGACTCGGAGCTTGTGAAGTGAACTAGTCATTTACTTCTAAGGACAGGACACCACCAATTGTTTATTTTTGAGGATAAAGAAGGCAGCATTGAGTACACCTAGCTGAGTCGAGGAGGGTGGCAGGGACACCATGTCCCTGGAAGCTGAGCCCCTTGATGTTGTGCCAAGACCTGGCATCTGATTCCATGATCTGCTTGGTCCTGAAGACCAAACAAAACTCACCTGGCCCTGTATTTTGTACTTATTCAATAGGGATTTGTGGACTTGAATTTCCTCACTCCTCTTCACCTTTTTATTCCTCCTGATGATCATTTTAATCTGCTGCTCAAGCAAATTTAAAAAACTAACGGGGTCCAACTCAGATTCATTTTTCCAAACCCTAAAATAGTGATTCATTTTGTTGTGCATAAAAATCACTTGCGGAACATCTTAAAAATGCTTATTCCACTTACGTTAGTTTGCTAGGGCTCCCATAACAAAGTATCACAGACTGGGTGGCCTGAGCAATAGAAATGTACTTTTTCAGTTTTGAAGCCTGAAAGTCCAATATCACAGTGTCACTGGATTGGGTCCAAATTCCCTCCTCTTATAAGGATACAAGTCAGATTGGATTAGATACAACCTTAAGGCTTCATTTTAATTTAGTGACTTGTTGAAAGACCCTATGTCCAAATATGGTCAGATTATTCTAAGGTCATGGGGGTCAGAGCTTCAACATATAAATTTGGGGAGGACACAATTCAGTCCATAACACCACCCCACTCTACCCCTCTACACTTTGATCCAGTAAATCTGAGATGGAGCCAAAATTTTTTGTGTGTGATTTTGTTTTGTTTTGTTATTTTGTTTTATTGTTTTGTTTAAAACAAACACCCCTGTGATTCTGATTTCACAAAATAGAGTTTGAAGGAGATACTGCTTTAGGCCCATTTCTCCTGAATTCCCTTGGACAACTCTCCCCACTTCCATTTCTACTTCTTCTCATGAGTTTCCCATGCTCAGTTTCTCCACCAATCTACAAGATTGGGGCTTTTTGTTCCCTTCCCTGTATTTTCCATCTATAGTTAATGTCTTTAGCCACTCTTTCAAAGTACACATGAGCTAATGAAACAAAATTTCATCAAAAGGAAAAACACAACTTGGCTTTGAGTCTGCATCTCAGTGGCTGAGAAGAAGAATCAGAGTGAGAAAAAATTCAACAAGAAATAAGAAACCAAGTTCCCAATCTACCTTCATAACCAGCCTCCTCTGCCCTCATATAGGAGATGCTATGGGTCCTATAGAGAAAAGTTGCCAGCAAGGTTCCTGAGAGAACAGAAATCTCCACGGGACTAAGTACAGTCCCTGCCTCAGAAGCTCACAGACAATGCCAGTGCCCACCCCTCAGGGGTCCCACATGAATCACCAAGGAGCTCATAGTACTTGGCTCTGGGCTAATGGGACACTGCCAGCAATGAAACACACACCAGTTCCAGCCAGATGTACCTGTGCCTCCTTCAGATTCAATGCACACTGACTACTAGGAATTTCAAGAGAACACTTTCCAGGAGATTCCACATATCCTGTGCTTCCAGTTTGATTGCAAACTGCCAGAGCAGCGTTTTCTCCAGCTGGCAGTAACCCAAACTAGTGAGCAAAACACCCAACCCAAAAACACATTTCCCCCTTGAAATGTTTGGACAGAAGCCTATGAAATAATCAGAATTTTAAAGGAACAGTTCAGTTTGTCTTTTAACACAATGATAAAGTCTAGAGGCCTTATATTTCCTTCCCTCCCAATCATCCTTACCTCCTCAGACCATAGTGTTCTGCCTACAACACAGTTTACTCAAATGAAAGCATTTTCTATTGAATTCCAAAAATATAAAAGCAAGAAGCACTTATGATTTCAGACTTAGTCTGTTTTGATCAGATTAAAAGAAAAATGTTCACAGTGTTTTGATAAGGAAAATCAGAAGCAAAGCCAAAAACAAGTCAAAGACTCTTTCTGATTTAAAAACATGAGATATGGGGGACCTTCAAGATGGTGGAGGAGTAAGACATGGAGATCATCTTCCTCCCCACAAATACATCAGAAATACATCTACATGTGGAACAACTCCTACAGAACACCTACTGAACGCTGGCAGAAGACCTCAGACCTCCCAAAAGGCAAGAAACTCCCCACGTACCTGGGTAGGGCAAAAGAAAAAACAGAGACAAAAGAATAGGGATGGGACCTGCATCTCTGGGAGGGAGCTGTGAAGGAGGAAAAGTTTACACACACTAGGGAGCCCCTTCACTGGTGAAGACGATAGGTTGGGCAGGGGGGAAGCTTCAGAGCCACAGAGGAGAACACAGCAACAGGGATGCAGAGGGCAAAGCAGAGAGATTCCTGCACAGAGGCTCAGTGCCGACCAGCACTCACCAGCTTGAGAGGCTTGTCTGCTCACCCTCCAGGGTGGTTAGGAGCTGGGAGCTGAGGCTCAGGCTTCAGAGGTCAGATCCCAGGGAAAGGACTGGGGTTGGCTGCGTGAGCACAGCCTGAAGGGGCTACTGCACCACAGCTAGCCAGAAGGGAGTTTCAGGAAAAAGACTAGAACTGCCTAAGAGGCAAGAGACCATTGTTTTGGGGTGCAAGAGGAGAGGGGATTCAGAGCACTCTGGAAATGAACTCCAGAGACAGGCACAAGCTGCAGCTATCAGCGTGGACACCAGAAATGGGCATGAAATGCTAAGACTGATGCTGAAGCCACCAAGAAGCCTGTGTGCAAGCACAAGTCACTATCCACATCTCCCTCCTGAGGCCTGTGCAGCCCACCACTAACAGGGTCCCGTGATCCAGGGACAACCTCCCCAGGAGAACACACAGCACACCTCAGGCTGGTGCAATGTCACAATGGCCTCTGTGGCTGCAGGCTTGCCTCGCATTCCATACCCTTCCCTCCCGCAGGCCTGAGTGACCCAGAGCCCCCTAATCAGCTGCTACTTTAACCCCCTCCTGTCTGGGTAGTGAAGAGATGCCAGAGGGTGAGCTACATGCAGAGGTGGGGCCAAATCCAAAGCTGAACCCCAAGAGCTGCACAAACAAAGAAGAGAAAGGGAAATTTCTCCCAGCAGCCACAGGAGCAGCAGATTAAATCTCCACAATCAACTTGATGTGCCCTGCATCTGTGGAATACCTGAATAGACAACAAATCATCCCAAAATTGAAGTGGTGGACTCCCCAAACTTATTCTACGAGGCCACCATCACTGTGATACCAAAACCAGACAAAGATGTCACAAAAAAAGAAAACTACAGGCCAATATCACTGTTGAACATAGATGCAAAAATCCTCAACAAAATATTAGCAAACAGAATCCAACAGCACTTTAAAAGATCATACACCATGATCAAGTGGGGTTTATCCCAGTAATGCAAGGATTATTCAATACATGCAAATCAATCAATGTGATAAACCATATTAACAAACTGAATGAGAAAAACAATTTGATCATCTCAATAGATGCAGAAAAGGCTTTCAACAAAATTCAACACCCATTTAGCGTAAAAACTCTCCAGAAAGTAGGCATAGAGGGAACTTACCTCAACATAATAAAGGTCATATATGACAACCCACAGCCAATATCATTCTCAATGGTGAAAATCTGAAACCATTTCCACTAGGATCAGGAACAATACAAGGTGGCCCACTCTCACCACTATTGTTCAACATAGTTTTGGAATGTTTAGCCACAGCAATCAGAGAAGAAAAAGAAATAAAAGGAATCCAACTCGGAAAAGAAGAAATAAAATTGTTGCTGTTTGCAGATGACATGATACTATACATAGAGAATCCTAAAGATGCTACCAGAAAACTACTAGAGCTAATCAATGAATGTGGTAATGTAGCAGGATACAAAATTAATGCATAGAAATCTCTTGCATTCCTATACACTAATGATGAAAAATCTGAAAGAGAAAATAAGGAAACACTCCCATTTACCTTAAGGAAACACTCCCATTTACAAAAAGAATAAAATACCTAGGAATAAACCTACCTATGGAGACAAAAGACCTGTATGCAGAAAACTATAAGACACTGATGAAAGAAATTAAAGAGATGGAGAGATATACCATGTTCTTGGATTGGAAGAATCAACATTGTGAAAATGACTATACTACCCAAAGCAATCTACAGATTCAATGCAATCCCAGCCAACTACCAATCGTATTTTTCACAGAACTAGAACAAAATTTTCACAATTTGTATGGAAACACAAAAGACCCCGAATAGCCAAAGCAATCTTGAGAATAAAAAATGGAGCTGGAGGAATCAGGCTCCCCAGCTTCAGACTATACTACAAAACTACAGTAATCAAGCAGTATGGTACTTGCACAAAAACAGAAATATAGATCAATAGAACAGGATAGAAAGCCCAGAGATAAACCCATGCACATATGGTCACCTTATCTTTGACAAAGGAGACAAGAATATACAATGGAGAGAAGACGGCCTCTTCAATAAGTGGTGCTGGGAAAACTGGACAGATACATGTAAAAGTATGAGATTAGAACATTCCCTAACACCATACACAAAAATAAACTCAAAATGGATTAAACCTAAATGTAAGGCCAGACACCATCAAACTCTTAGAGGAAAACATAGGCAGAACACTCTATGACATACATCAGAGCAAGATCCTTTTTGACCAACCTCCTAGAGAAATGGAAATAAAAACAAAAATAAACAAACTTAAAAGCTTTTGCACAGCAAAGGAAACAATAAATAAGACAAAAAGACAACCCTCAAAATGGCACAAAATATTTACAAACAAAACAACAGACAAAGGATTAATCTCCAAAATATACAAGCAGCTCATGCAACTCAATATCAAAGACACAACCCAATCCAAAAAGGGGCAGAAGACCTAAATAGACATTTCTCCAAAGAAGACATACAGATTGCCAACAAACACATGAAAGGATGCTCAACATCACTAATCATTAGAGAAATACAAATCAAAACTACAATGAGGTATCACCTCACACCAGTCAGAATGGCCATCATTAAAAAATCTACAAACAATAAATGCTGGAGAGGGTGTGGAGAAAAGGAACCCTCTTGCACTGTTGGTGGGAATGTAAATTGATACAGCCTCTATGGAGAACAGTATGGAAGTTCCTTAAAAAACTAAAAATTGAACTACAATATGACCCAGCAATCCCACTACTGGGCATATACCCTGAGAAAACTATAACTCAAAAAGAGTCATGTACCACAATATTCATTGCAGCTCTATTTACAATAGCCAGTACATGGAAGCAACCTAAGTGTCCATCGACAGATGAATGGATGAAGAAGATGTGGCACATATATACAATGAAATATTACTCAGCCATAAAAAGAAATGAAATTGAGTTATTTGTAGTAAGGTGGATGGACCTAGAGATTGTCATAGGGAGTGAAGTAAGTCAGAAAGAGAAAAACAAATACGGTATGCTAACACAAATATATATGGAATCAAAAAGAAAATGGTTCTGAAGAACCTAGGGGCAGGACAGGAATAAAGACACAGACGTAGAGAATGGACTTGAGGACACAGGGAGGTGGAAGGTTAAGCTGGCACAAAGTGAGAGAGTAGAATGGACATATATACACTACCAAATGTAAAATAGATAGCTAGTGGGAAGCAGATGCATAGCACAGGGAGATCACCTTGGTGCTTTGTGTCCACCTAGAGGGGTGGGATAGGGAGGGTGGGAGGGAGATTCAAGAGGGAGGAGATATGGGGATATATGTATAGGTATAGCTGATTCACTTTGTTATACAGCAGAAACAAACACACCATTGTAAAACAATTATACTCCAATAAAGATGTTTTAAAAAATGAGATATTAAGATGTGGTGCATGATAAAACTTAGCATGTTTATCAAGAAGTTTTCTCAAAGAGGTTTTCTTTTCCCAATTCAATCAACGTCTGTTCAAGATAAGGAGAGAAACAGCATTTCAAGGATGTTCTCAAAGCTAGATGAAAAATATCCGAAGACTCCAACTTATGGGAAGCCATTGACAGGGCCAACTCAAAAGGAGACAGAACCTACTTCAAGGATATCAATAGTTTATAAATCCAAGACAATAGCAGGAGTAACCAGGGTTACTCTTTTGGCCATAGGGGTTCAGAACTGACCTCCCCAAGATGTGTCACTTTGGCATGTGGATTATTTCAAGCTAAAGGCAAGGGAGACTCTGTGGTCTCAGGAGAAACTACTGCCTTCCCCTAAACCAGAAGAATTTAAATTGGGGATTTTCCCCAGCAAGAGTATTATTACCAGAGACAAGTTTTATCTAAGTGGTCCCATCTGTATGATGTAGTAAATATGTAATTACCAAACATCTGTTCTTCTTTTATAGTCCTGTGAATGAACCTCCTGTCCTTGGGCTCCCCGGGCCCCATTCCATTCCTTAGCTCAGGATGGCATATATACCTCGTTTAACATTTCTGTCTATGAAACTTTCATATATGTGGGATCTATGAACCTCTCATGTATGTGGGATTCTAGTATATATAAAATGAAATTTGATTTTCTCCTAGTCATGTCTCATGTCAGTTCAATTCTTAGACCAGCCAGAAGAGCCTAGAAGGGTAAAGTTTTCTTCCTCCCCAACACTGCCAAGGAAAACGTATCCAGTGTGTGATAATTTGCCAGTCTCAAAGTGGTCTCATCAGTCATCTCAAATTACACCTGTACCCAGGGAACTAGTCTGAAAAATATTTATGGGCTTTTCTCCTTTCCCTTCCCCACTTCCTACCTTTGAAGGCTGTGTGGGGACGTGATGACCAGCACAGCAGTAGCTGTGTTGTAACCATCATAGGATATGTTCGAAATGAAAAGCTACCAGGTTAAGCCTGGTGGATTCAAAGCTAGAAAGAAGCTGAGTCCCTGATGTGTTGCTAAGCAGATAAAACAACCCTGAGAACCACTTGTCTCCAGAGTTCTTGTTAATTAGACAATGAATGTCTTGTGATTTAAGCCAGTAGTTCTGAAAGTCAGGCATCTAGATCAGCATCAGCATCACCTGGGAACTTATTAGAAATGCAAATCCTTGGGCACCACCCCAGACCTACGGAATGAGAGCCTCCTAGGATAGAACCCAGCAATCTGTGTTTAACAAGTCCTCCAGGTGACTCTGCTGCAAGGAAAGTTGGAAACCACTAGTTTAAGTCATTGTTAGTATGTTTTCTGTTATTTGCAACCAAAAGCATTCCTGATTAATACAAGCAATTGTATCAAATCTCAGTGTGTTACCTCTCTGTGACTCATTTGTCAAATTTTTCTTCTGTAATATTTACAGAATTATTATTTACAGAATTTTTATTCCAACAATGCTTATCACACTGTTGCAGGGTCACAATTTACTCACACTGAATGTAAAACTTCAGAGAAAATGAATTAACTATTTCTTTACTAATAGTTCTATATCCCTTACTGCTACATGGTGTTTATGTGCACAAATCAGAACAGCCAATCTGCATTTTGATCTCTCCTGGTTGAAATGTTCTCTTTTCAGTTTATTCCATTCAAGGTCAAATCCCTAACAAAGCTTTGGTTTAAATAGCATCATCTGGATTGCTCAGCCTCTTTAGCTGTGGTGCCTAGTTTCTCGGCATTCCTCTCCTGAAGGTGGGTGGCTCATGTGATGTTCTGACAATGGGCTGAAGGAGTCTTTTTGCTCCTATGGTCTCTGGGCCAATGTCCCTTGTCCACTGGTTATGCTCCTCTTCCTGGCATCTGTGGCTGGATTTGGTGGCTGGTGAGACCCAAGGTCTTATTCCTCTTGCTGTGTCCAGTGCCTTGTGGTACTGACTTCCTGAGATCCTGGAGTGTCTGCCGTGCCCTCCATATAGTGTCTGGCCTTGCTCATAGTGTGACATCGCTCAACCCCACCTGGCTGACATACAAGAGATTCTGTGTCTTGTTCATGTCATGAATGCTTCAAGAAAATGAAATTCTTTCTGCATCTTGTTCTGAGCTATAAAATTCACTTTGCTGGTCTATTCCAGGGCTGGTGAAGGAGAAAACTCTGAAATAATCTCATTCTAGAGTTTTTAGAGTTCTTTGTTTATCTAACTGGCTAAAGATCCTACATCAGTGGTTCCAAACCCAGTGTGATTTTGTTTCCTAGGGGACATTTGGCAACGTTCAGAAACACTTTTTTTTCTTTGGCCACACTGCATAGCGTGTGAGATCTTAGTTCCCTGACCAGGGATCGAACCCATGCCCCCTGCATTGGGAGAGTGGAGTTTTAACCACTGGACCGCCAGGGAAGTCCCTGGAAACATTTTTGGCATCACAACTTGGGGAGTGGTAATCATTGCTACTGGTATCTACAGGGTAGAGGCTGGGGACGCTACTAAACATTCCATAATATTGTGGCAGGCAGCACCCAAGGTTCCCACCTGCCCTGCATAATCCCCTCCCCTTGAGTATGGAGACAATCTGTGAATATGATGGGATATTGATCCTGCAATTATACTACTTTATGTAGCAAAAGGAATTTTGCAGCTGTGACTAAGACCCCTAATCACTTGACTTTTAATTAAGCAAAAAGGAGAATATCCTGTGTGGGACTCACCTAATTAGGTGAGCCTTAAAAGAGACAAGGAGCCGCAGCAGGCATGCTTCCATTGGCCTTGAAGAAGCAAACAGCCCTGTTAAGAACTGCCTATGGGAGGGGCCTCTAGGAGCCGAGAGCAACCCCCATTCAGGGCCAGGAAGAAAACGGAGAGGCCTGTCCTACAACAATAAGGAAGAGGACCCGAAGCCTCAGATGAGCAGCAAGCAAAAGCAACACCTTGATTTCAGCCTGTGAGGCCCTGAGCAGAGAACCGAGCTACGCTTCATGCAATCTCCTGACCCATGGAAACTGAGGTAATAAATGCATGTGGTTTTAAGCCACTAGGTTTATGCTAACTTGTTATGCAGCAATAGAAAACTAACACAAATACACAGGACAGCCTCCACAAAACAAAGAATATATCCAGTCCAAAATGTCACTGGTGCCACTACTGAGAAACCATGCCCTACAGGGAAAATATGTTCTCCATGCCTCTTCCCCCCCCCCCCACAAATAGAAGGAGAAAACATGCAGGCATTTCACTTTCTCAGGTTGTACCCCACATTTTATTTTATTCCAAGCCAGCAAACCATATAACGATGCACGTAGGGTGTGGGGATGGGAGCAGGTATCCAGGGGGCTCTGGAAAAGACTGGAATCTCCTGGAGGGGTGATATTCAAGGAGATGAGGCAGCTGTGGGATCTGGAAGAGGTCAGAGAGGTCATACAGGAGTTAGTATTAAGCTTTGCTGTGCGAGGTACAATGAAGCACATCTACGTAACCCCTGTGATGTTTTCAGAAAATTCTTTCCTCCTTGCTAACATTGTGTGAAGTTAGATTTGCTTTCGGGTGTGTAACAAAGTACTGAAAATGCCAGAGTCCTTCTTTGTCATGAGAATGAGGGTGAGAACAGAGACCTTCCCTGACCACATCTCATAGAAGTCTCCAAAAACCTGTTGGCATAGGCATTATTATGCCAATTATTATCATTTTTATGGGTGAGGACGTTGACGCTAACAGATGTTGGGCAATTTTTTTAAAGTAATTCAGCTAATAATCAGCTGAATAAGGATGCCCAGCAGTGGCTCCTCCTATATTTTGGAGATCTCAGGATTCTCAGCACGCTATTACCATGTCTTCATTACGTCCATAAAGATTACTATATAGAAGGGGTACTCAACATTTGTTACATCAGAAAGACCCAGGGAGCTTTTTTTTTTTTTTTTGCGGTACGCGGGCCTCTCACTGTTGTGGCCTTTCCCGTTGCGGAGCGCAGGCTCCGGACGCGTAGGCTCAGCGGCCTTGGCTCATGGGCCCAGCCGCTCCGCGGCATGTGGGATCTTTCCGGACCGGGGCACGAACCCGTGTGCCCTGCATCGGCAGGCGGACTCTCAACCACTGTGCCACCAGGGAAGCCCCGTGCTTCGCCTTTTTATGTGAGCATTCTGCTGGGTCTGGGAGGGCCACACTGCAGAGTGTGGTTAGGATAAGAGTTAAGACACTTGAGGTTGGATCTCTCTTTTTTCTTTTTCTATAAATTTATTTATTTATTTTTGGCTGTGTTGTGTCTTCGTTTCTGTGCGTGGGCTTTCTCCAGTTGCGGCGAGCGGGGGCCACTCTTCATTGTGGTGCACGGGCCTCTCACTGTCACGGCCTCTCCCGTTGCGGAGCACAGGCTCCGGACACGCAGGCTCAGCGGCCATGGCTCACGGGCCCAGCCGCTCCGTGGCATGTGGGATCCTCCCGGACTGGGGCACGAACCCGTGTCCCCTGCATGGGCAGGCGGACTCTCAACCACTTGTGCCACCAGGGAAGCCCCCCAGGGGGGTTTTAACGAAAGGCTGAAGGCCCTGTTCTTCCTCTCTTTCGTTCCTCCATCCCCACCCCCTGACCCCAGAGAATCTAATCTCATTGCACCAGGATGTGGCCCCAGGACTGGCATTTTGTACGAGCTCCTAGTTCCTGCGTGATTCTAATGTGCACTCAGGGTTAAGAATCATTACTCTTAAAATGCAATTCTCTTTGTTCCATATGTGATTAGAATATATCCAAGTCCATTTGTTCTTCTGGGATTTTTTTCAAATAATTTCTCTTTCTTAACTGAGCTATCAGTGATTGCATATTCATATTTATTATTTTAAGAGTCAAGTTTGTTTGTTTTTTTCACGGGAAAAACATACATCAGCAAAGCAGCTAGCAAAGGCCAAGAAGGGCTGCACCAGCGTGAAGAAAAGTGTTACCATACTTCATTGGCAGGGCAAACCTCTCAGATATCATCCTTGGCATTTACAGATTTTTAACCTATTTAATCTTGGTCACAAAGTCATGAACAAAGAACAATAATGAAAAGCAAGTCTTCAACCCAGCAGCTGTGAATGGAATATATTGAGACTCTGTCTTCTCTCACATCCCTTATGTATCTAGATATTAAAAAGATCAGTTTATTCCATTCAAGGTCAAATCCCTATCAAAGCTTTGGTTTAAATAGCATCATCTGGATTGCTCAACCTCTTTAGCTGTGGTGCCTAGTTTCTCGGCATTCCTCTCCTGAAGGTGGGTGGCTCATGTGGTGTTCTGACAATGGGCTGAAGGAGTCTTTTTGCTCCTATGGTCTCTGGGCCAATGTCCCTTGTCCACTGGTTATGCTCCCACAGGAGCTGAAAGCTCCCCCAGGGTTCTGCCATGCAGCCAGGTTTGGGAACCTCTGGTTTACATGGGAGGGACTTGACCACATGAGCTTTAGCAGTACCTTCAGTGCAATTTCCTGTTTGTCTCAACGTATCGTGTGAACACTAGTGTCTATTAAGATACCTGGGATAGATGGAAGGAAGTTTTCAGAGGAAAAGACAATGAAACAGTTTTGCTCAAATATGTTTTACAAATTTGTAATGCAAATTCAGTTATGATTTCTGCAAACATCCCATTAATTTCTTAATTGTCCAACTTTTCCAAGGTTGAGTATGCACTGCAAGATCATTTTGCCTCAGATTAGATTTAGTTAACAGGATGCAGTTTATCTCAGCTGAGGTTCCTATCCTTGTGTTTTACTCTTGGGTAAGTTTTCTTTTTGTTGTTTTTACCACTCGGTTGCATTTTTCCCTAAATTAATGAATGTGAATCATTGGCTCAAAGGAATTTCCTTTAAGTATAAAAGCAAATATTTTTAAAGTAACGTGAATGGTAGAATTCAAAATAATGTAAATGTAAACAGACCTTAACATCAATATGGAATTTAAATGTGTAGGTACTAAGATAAGTAAATCTGTGCATATGATTATTTTATACAAGAGCAAAAAAAGAAAAGAATGACTATAAGGTCAATAATGAATATTTGATTACTGGATTTTGTTGGACTGGCAATCTATCACCCTAGTGAGTCGTCTACTGTGAAATTTTGTCAAGTAATCATCTGGAGAAGTCAAAGATTTTCCAAAAATTTTAAAGCAAGTCCAATAAAATCTGTTTGCTATAGAGACTTCACCTACACACTAGCCAATATACAGCTTCTAATTGTGAATTAACTGTTAGAGATAATCCATTTCAATTTACATCATAGATGAGAAGCAGAAAAATTAAATGACTTAAAAGCAAAGAACCAATAATTGCTATAGTCAGGACTAAAACTCAGATCTCCTGGTTTGGTGTGTGTGAGAGTGTGTGTGTGTGTGTGTGTGTGTGTGTGTGTGTGTGTGTGTGTGTGTGTGTGTGTGTGTGTGTGTGCGTGTGTTGGACATGTAGTCAAACATTCCCAAGTCTGTCTTCTCACATTATGTGACAGTTCTCATATCATTTCCACTCAATGATGTCATCATGTAACTTATATTCCTGCCCAAATGAACTTAGGGTCATCTACTGGTAAAGACAGTGGTTGGCAAACACAGGGCCTATTGAAGACAGGAGACAGTCTTCATATAAACCCTCTGGCATCCAGCTTGCTCTCCACCCCTCCTCTAAAAAGCGATTTCTTGTTTCTCCTGGAAAAGCTTTCTGTGTACCATTAGCCATTTGAGAACCCCCGGTATCCTATCTTCAAATTTACGTTTGGCAATTCTGTGCCCTGTATTAAGCCAAATCTACTTCAAAAATACCACGCTAGGGCTTTTGCAAGCAAGTTCCAAGTCACGTTAAATGCTTTGTACGTTTGTACTTTCCCTTGTGAACTGCTGGGGTAATCACCTAGGAGATGGAAATTAGCTTTGACATTCAGCAGTTAGCATTAGCAGCCATGGCTGATAATATATTACATTCCAGATAGATCAGGTAGGGGGCTCTGTGTCATGGAATAAATATCATGGAACCCTAGATGAAATGACTATTCGACAACACGTTAAATCTGGTGGCAGTTAATATGCCTAGGGAGTGAGCTCTGCACGAGTGCAACAAAGCAGATCATTCCATTTCCTCAAATCCATAAATTCTAATACTTCCATTTTTACTAAACCTTCTTGAACTCATACCACTTCACCCAGTCATAAAAATAAGGTATCGGGTTGGCCAAAAAGTTCGTTTGGGTTTTTCATAGCATCTTACTGAAAAATCCGAACGAACTTTTTGGCCAGGCCAATATTTTTCCCTCACAAATCTCAACAGACTTTTTTGTTACCTGGGATATGCTTCAACTGAAACCCTCTCTTATTATAGTTAGAGGTTTTTTTTTTAATTTAGTAGAGTAACAACTTCATCCAAGAAACTTGAGGTTTAGTTCAAAAAAATTATTTGATCTGGGTGAATACTTCTATTTAATAAAACTTAGGTACTTTTCTCCTATATGGTACATACTCTGTACATACTTTTCTTCATATATTAGGATACCACATTTGGTTACCTGGTTTCCCATTTTATAGCTGATTAGAAGCATGAAAAAATAGGTTGAGGGGATAAAAGCTGAATGAAGCAGGCATACTTGGAGCAACGAACAATCCGACATCAAGGGAGACAAGAAAAAATTAAAACAAAAGATGATGAGAATCAAAAGCATAACTCACTATACATTTTAGTCTAATGCCAAGAAACCCAATATTCTTTGGTGGCCCTGAAGGCACTAGACTTTATATAATACCGAATAATTTATGTGCTTTATAATAGCCTGTGTAAAGGTGCTCATCATATAGCATTCATAAAAAGAAAAAATGTTGAAATAGGCTTATCATCAAACAGTGAAAAAATATTAGGTAAATTATAAATTTCCATGCAATTGAATATTCTACAATCTTTAAGTGGCGTTAGCAAAGAAATTTTTAAAAGATAATCATAAAAGCATTCTGAAAAAAGTTGAAACCATGTTCTATATGTTCTGTTCAACAAAGCTGAGAAGTTCACTACATTCAAAGACACTGATCAAGATGGTTAAAATTAAAAGATGTGATAATTAAAGAAATAAAGTTTGATTCTTGAGAAAATTCAGTTATGTGTAATACTTCAGTTTTTCAAGATACAGGATAAATAATGCTGTGCTAGGAAGTGGACCAATCACAAAGTGATTTGCTTTGAAATCATTTCCCAAGCTTTCTTAAATGTATTCTAATAAAACAATCACTATCTTAATCGTAAATATTCCATAGAGTACTTAGATATAGCAATCACGGCAAAGGTGGCTTTTCCCTTAGAAAGACATAAGAAATATTGAAAATAAAGTAAAAAAAGCTAGTGGGATCTTCAACCACAGGTAAGAACCAGAAACACGTTGCTTCACACAGTATGGAAAAGTTTGGAAGTCACAGGCAGCCATTTATAACCACAACCACATATTGTTCATCTGAGACGGAGGGACTGTATGACCTCAAGTGTACCCTCCAGCTTTCACTGTCTATGATTCTAAGTGTCCCACACAAGGGCAAGTCTACTTGGGGAAGTTCATCAACATATACAATATGAAGGAACTCTGCTATACCTCTATTACATCTACTCTGCACTAATTTATCTTCTGGCATTTATTTCTTTGACATTCTAGAAGTTTCAGCTTTCTAGTCACTGTTTATTTCCCCCTTTCACAAGGCTACATATTCTAAATGTCTCTTATTGCCTCTGTTTCTAGCTATGGTTTTTCCCACTTACAAATATCAATGACCAAATGTTTTGTTGCATTATCTCATTTTGTCCTAGACAGAATTTATAATGTCTAGCCCTTCACATCACATATTTTAGAAATAAGAATTCTATTACACAAACACTCTTGTTATTCTAACTATCCTACATTTACTTCTATTATTTTTTTCACATCTTTATTGGAGTATAATTGCTTTACAATGGTGTGTTAGTTTCTGCTTTACAACAAAATGAATCAGTTATATAGATACATGTGTTCCCATATCACTTCCCTCTTGCGTCTCCCTCCCTCCCACCCTCCCTATTCCACCCCTCCAGGCGATCACAAAGCACCAAGCTGATCTCCCTGTGCCATGCGGCTGCTTCCCACTAGCTATCTACGTTACGTTTGGTAGTGTATATATGTCCATGCCACTCTCTCGCTTTGTCACAGCTTACCCTTCCCCCTCCCCATATCCTGAAGTCCAATCTCTAGTAGGCCTGTGTCTTTATTCCTGTCTCACCCCTAGGTTCTTCATGACATTTTTTTTTTCGTAAATTCCATATATATGTTTTAGCATACGGTATTTGTCTCTCTCTTTCTGACTTACTTCACTCTGTATGACAGACTCTAGGTCCACCCACCTCATTAGCTCAATTTCATTTCTTTTTATGGCTGAGTAATATTCCATTGTATATATGTGCCACATCTTCTTTATCCATTCATCCTATGATGGACACTTAGGATGTTTCCATCTCCGGGCTATTGTAAATAGAGCTACAATGAACATCTGATACATGACACTTTTTGAATTATGGTTTTCTCAGGGTATATGCCCAGTAGTGGGATTCCTGGATCATATGGTAGTTCTATTTGTAGTTTTTTTTAAGGAACCTCCATACTGTTCTCCACAGTGACTGTATCAATTTACATTCCCACCAACAGTGCAAGAGGGTTCCCTTTTCTCCACACCCTCTCCAGCATTTATTGTTTCTAGATTTTTTAATGATGCCATTCTGACTGGTGTGAGATGATATCTCATTGTAGTTTTGATTTGTACTTCTCTAATGTTTAGTGATGTTGAGCATTCTTTCATGTGTTTGTTGGCAGTCTGTATAGCTTCTTTGGAGAAATGTCTATTTAGGTCTTCTGCCATTTTTGGATTGGATTGTTTGTTTTTTTGTTATTAAGCTGCATGAGCTGCTTATAAATTTTGGAGATTAATCCTTTGTCAGTTGCTTCATTTGCAAATATTTTCTCCCATTCTGAGGGTTGTCTTTTGGTCTTGTTTATAGTTTCCTTTGATGTGCAAAAGCTTTGAAGTTTCATTAGGTCCCATTTGTTTATTTTTGTTTTTATGTCCATTTCTCTAGCAGGTGGGTCAAAAAGGATCTTGCTGTGATTTATGTCATAGGTGTCCTGCCTATGTTTTCCTCTAAGACTTTGATAGTTTCTGGCCTTACATTTAGGTCTTTAATCCATTTTGACCTTATTTTTGTGTATGGTGTTAGGGAGTTATCTAATTTCATACTTTTATATGTACCTGTCCAGTTTTCCCAGCACCACTTATTGAAGAGGCTGTCCTTTCTCCACTGTACATTCCTGCCTCCTTTATCAAAGATAAGGTGACCATATGTGCTTGGGTTTATCTCTGGGCTTTCTATCCTGTTCCATTGATCTATCTTTCTGTTTTTGTGCCAGTACCATACTGTCTTGATTACTGTAACCTTGTAGTATAGTCTGAAGTCACGGAGCCTGATTCCTCCAGCTCCATTGTTTGTTCTCAAGATTGCTTTGGCTATTCGGGGTCTTTTGAGTTTCCATACAAATTGTGAAATTTTTTGTTTCTAGTTCTGTGAAAAATGCCAGTGGTAGTTTGATAGGGATTGCATTGAATCTGTAGATTCCTTTGGGTAGTAGAGTCATTTTCACAATGTTGATTCTTCCAATCCAAGAACATGGTATATCTCTCCACCTATTTGTATCATCTCTAATTGCTTTCATCAGTGTCTTATAATTTTCTGCATACAGGTCTTTTGTCTCCTTAGGTAGGTTTGTTCCTAGATATTTAATTCTTTTTGTTGCAATGGTAAATGGGACTCTTTTCTTAATTTCACTTTCAGATTTTTCATCATTAGTGTATAGGAATGCCAGAGATTTCTGGGAATTAATTTTGTATCTTGGTACTTTATCAAATTCATTGGTTAGCTCTAGCAGTTTTCTGGTAGCATCTTTGGGATTCTCTATGTATAGTATCAATGTAAGCTTCAAGCAGTGACAGCTTTACTTCTTCTTTTCCCATTTGGATACATTTTGTTTCCCTTTCTTCTCTGATTGCTGTGGCTAAAACTTCCACAACTATGTTGAATAAGAGTGGTGAGAGTGGGCCACCTTGGCTTGTTCTTGATCTTAGTGGAAATGGTTTCAGTTTTTCAACATTGAGGACAATGTTGGCTGTTGGTTTGTCATCTATGGCCTTTATTATGTTGAGGAAAGTTCCCTCTATGCCTACTTTCTGCAGGTTTTTTATCATAAATGGGTGTTGAATTTTGTCAAAAGCTTTCTCGGCATCTATTGAAATGAACATATGGTTTTTCTCCTTTAATTTGTTAATATGTTTTATCATTGATTGCTTTGCGTATACTGAAGAATCCTCGCATTCCTGGAATAAACCCCACTTGATCATGGTGTATGATCCTTTTAATGTGCTGTTGGGTTCTGTTTGCTAGGATTTTGTTGAGGATTTTTGCATCTATGTTCATCAGTGATATTGGCCTGTAGTTTTCTTTCTTTGTGACATCCTTGTCTGGTTTTGGTATCAGGGTGGTGGTGGCCTCGTAGAATGAGTTTGGGAGTTTTCCTCCCTCTGGTATATTTTGGAAGAGTTTGAGAAGGATAGGTGTTAGCTCTTTTCTAAATGTTTGACAGAATTCGCCTGTGAAGCCATCTGGTCCTGGGCTTTTGTTTGTTGGAAGATTTTTAATCACAATTTCAATTTCAGTGTTTGTGATTGATCTGTTCATATTTTCTATTTCTTCCTGATTCAGTCCTGGCAGGTTGTGCATTCCTAATTTGTCCATTTCTTCCAGGTGGTCCATTTTATTGGCATAGAGTTTCTTGTAGTAATATCTTATGATCTTTTGTATTTCTGCAGTGTCAGTTGTTACTTCTTTTTCATTTCTAACTCTATTGATTTGAGTCTTCTCCCTTTTTTTCTTGATGAGTCTGGCTAATGGTTTATCAATTATGTTTATCTTCCCAAAGAACCTGGTTTTAGTTCTATTGATCTTTGCTATCATATCCTTCATTTCTTTTTCATTTATTTCTGATCTGATTTTTATGATTTCTTTCCTTCTGCTAACTTTGGGGTTTTTTTGTTCTTCTTTCTCTAATTGCTTTAGGTGCAAGGTTAGGGTGTTTATTCGAGATGTTTACTGTTTCTTAAGGTAGGATTGTATTGCTATAAAATTCCACCTTAGAACTGCTTTTGCTGCATCCCATAGATTTTGGGTTGTCGTGTCTCCATTGTCATTTATTTCTAGGTATATTTTTATTTCCTCTTTGATTTCTTCAGTGATCACTTCGTTATTAAGTAGTGTATTGTTTAGCCTCCATGTGTTTGCTTTTTTTTACAGATCTTTTCCTGTAAATTGATATCTAGTCTCATAGCGTTGTGGTCGGAAAAGATCCTTGATACAATTTAGATTTTCTTAAATTTACCAAGGCTTGATTTGTGACCCAAGATATGATCTATCCTGGAGAATATTCCATGAGCACTTGAGAAAAATGCGTATTCTGTTGTTTTTGGATGGAATGTCCTATAAATATCAATTAAGTCCATCTTGTTTAATGTATCATTTAAAGCTTGTGTTTCCTTATTTGTTTTCATTTTGGATGATCTGTCCATTGGTGAAAGTTGGGTGTTAAAGTCCCCTACTATGAATGTGTTACTGTTGATTTCCCCTTTTATGGCTGTTAGTATTTGCCTTATGTATTGAGGTGCTCCTATGTTGGGTGCATAAATATTTACAATTGTTATATCTTCTTCTTGGATCGATCCCTTGATCATTATGTAGTGTCCTTCTTTGACTCTTCTAATAGTCTTTATTTTAAAGTCTATTTTGTCTGATATGAGAATCGCTACTCCAGCTTTCTTTTGGTTTCCATTTGCGTGAAATATCTTTTTCCATCCCCTTACTTTCAGTCTGTATGTGTCTCTAGGTCTGAATTGGTCTCTTGTAGACAGCATATATTTGGGTCTTGTTTTTGTATCCATTCAGCCAATCTGTGTCTTTTGGTGGGAGTATTTAGTCCATTTACATTTAAGGTAATTATCGATATGTATGTTCCTATTCCCATTTTCTTAATTGTTTTGGGTTTGTTATTGTAGGTCTTTTCCTTCTCTTTTGTTTCTTGCCTCAAGAAGCTTCTTTAGCATTTGTTGTAAAGCTGGTTTGGTGGTGCTGAACTCTCTCAGCTTTTGCCTGTCTGTAAAGGTATTAATTTCTCCATCAAATCTGAATGAGATCCTTGCTTGGTACAGTAATCTTGGTTGCAGGTGTTTCTCCTTCATCACTTTCAGTATGTCCTGCCACTCCCTTCTGGCTTGAAGAGTTTCTGCTGAAAGATCAGCTGTTAACCTTATGGGGATTCCCTTGCGTGTTATTTGTTGTTTTTCCCTTGCTGCTTTTAATATGTTTTCTTTGTATTTAATTTTTGACAGTTTCATTAATATGTGTCTTGACGTATTTCTCCTTGGATTTATCCTGTATGGGACTCTCTGTGCTTCCTGGACTTGATTGACTATTTCCTTTCCCATAATAGGGAAGTTTTCAACTATAATCTCTTCAAATATTTCTCCCTTTGTTTTTCTCTTCTTCTTCTGGAACCCCTATAATTCGAATGTTGGTGCGTTTAATGTTCTCCCAGAGGTCTCTGAGACTGCCCTCAGTTCTTTTCATTCTTTTTCCTTTATTCTGCTCTGCAGTAGTTATTTCCACTATTTTATCTTCCAGGTCACTTATCCGTTCTTCTGCCTCAGTTATTCTGCTATTGATCCCTCCTAGAGTATTTTTCATTTCACTTATTGTGTTGTTCATCATTGTTTGTTTCATCTTTATTTCTTCTAGGTCCTTGTTAAATGCTTCCTGCATTTTGTCCATTCTATTTCCAAGATTTTGGATCATGTTTACTATCATTATTCTGAATTCTTTTTCAGGTAGACTGCCTATTTCCTCTTCATTTGTTAGGTCTGGTGGGTTTTTATCTTGTTCCTTCATCTGTTGTGTGTTTTTCTGTCTTCTCATTTTGCTTCTCTTACTGTGTTTCAGGTCTGCTTTTTGCAGGCTGCAGGTTCGTAGTTCCCATTGTTTTTGGTGTCTGTCCCCACTGGCTAAGGTTGGTTCAGTGGATTGTGAAGGCTTCCTGGTGGAGGGGACTAGTGCCTGTGTTCTGGTGGAGGAGAGGCTGGATCTTGTCTTTCTGGTGGGCAGGTCCATGTCTGGTGGTGTGTTTTGGGGTGTCTGTGGACTTATTATGATTTTAGGCAGTTTCTCTGCTAATGGGTGCAGTTGTGTTCCTGTCTTGCTAGTTGTTTGGCATAGGATGTTCAGCACTGTAGCTTGCTGGTCGTTGAGTTAAGCTGGGTGCTGGTGTTGAGATGGAGATTTCTGGGAGATTTTCGCCATTTGATATTATGTGTAGCTGGGAGGTCTCTTGTGGACCAGTGTCCTGAAGTTGGCTCTCCCACCTCAGAGGCACAGCACTGACTCCTGGCTGCAGCACCAAGAGCCTTTCATCCACACGGCTCCTTAATTTGGGATGATTCGTTGTCTATTCATGTATTCCACAGATGCAGGGTACATCAAATTGATTGTGGAGCTTTAATCCGCTGTTTCTGAGGCTGCTGGGAGAGATTTCCCTTTCTCTTCTTTGTTCTCACAGCTCACAGGGGCTCAGCTTTTGATTTGGCCCCGCCTCTGCATGTAGGTCACCGGAGGGCGTCTGTTCTTCGCTCAGACAGGACGGGGTTAAAGGAGCAGCTGATTCGGGGGCTCTGGCTCACTCAGGCCGGGGGGAGAGAGGGGCACGGAGTGCAGGGTGGGCCTGCGGTGGCAGAGGCCGGCGTGACGTTGCACCAGCCTGAGGCCCACTATGCTTTCTCCCAGGGAAGTTGTCCCTGGATCCCGGGACCCTGGCAGTGGCGGGCTGCACAGGCTCTCCGGAAGGGGGGTGTGGATAGTGACCTCTATTCGCACACAGGCTTCTTGGTGGTGGCAGCAGCAGCCTTAGCGTCTCATGCCCGTCTCTGGGGTCCGCGCTTTCAGCCGCAGCTCACGCCCGTCTCTGGAGCTCCTTTAAGCAGCGCTCTTAATCCTCTCTCCTCACGTACCAGGAAGCAAAGAGGGAAGAAAAAGTCTCTTGCCTCTTCCGCAGGTCCAGACTTTTCCCCGTACTCCCTTCCGGCCAGCCATGGCGCACTAACCCCCTGCAGGCTGTGTTCACGCCACCAACCCCAGTCCTCTCCCTGCGCTCCAATGGAAGCCCAAGCCTCATCTCCCAGCCCCGCCCACCCCGGCGGGTGAGCAGACAAGCCTTTCGGGCTGCTGAGTTCCGGTCGGCACTGATCCTCTGTGCGGGAATCTCCCCGCTTTGCCCTCCACACCCCTGTTGCTGTGCTCTCCTCCGCAGCTCCAAAGGTTTCTCCCTCCGCCACCTGCAGTCTCTGCCCGTGAAGGGGCTTCCTAGTGTTTGGAAACCTTTCCTCCTTCATGGCTCCATCCCACTGGTGCAAGTCCCGTCTCTATCCTTTTGTCTCTGTTTATTCTTTTTTCTTTTGCGCTACCCAGGTACGTGGGGGGGTTCTTGCCTTTTGGGAGGTCTGAAGTCTTCTGCCAATGTTCAGTAGGTGTTCTGTAGGAGCTCTTCCACGCATAGATGCACTTCTGGTGTATCCGTGGGGAGGAAGGTGATCTCCACGTCCTACTCCTCCGCCATCTTTCCCTACTTCTATTATTTACCCAAGAGTTATATCCTAAATATTTAAAATTGGTGTGTCTCAGGCACCAACAAATCAGAATAGAAGTAAACTCAATTCCAGTGGATACAGACTGGATAATTCTTATGCCTATACCAGTGCATGACAGCTGAGTGTGAGTCCCAAGTCAATCCCAAAATGCTCTGAATTATTACAGTTCCACTTTTTCCTCTATCTCTTTTGGGCAAATTAATCCTGGTGAGTTCTCTTTTATTTTTCCCTAATCCGTAACTATTTATCTCTAGTTTTAGTACTGCACCTTAAGCAACACTTTACAACTGTCTGTATCTATAAGATGCTAATCACAATTATTTGCCAACTAATTAGATGGCCTAGATGAAATAGACAAGTGCCTAGACAGACACAAAATATCAAAACTGACTCAAAAATAAATAGAAAATCAGAATAAGCACATAAAGTAAGTTAATTAGTAATATTAAAAATAATTCCCAGGTAAAGCCGAGCCTCAGATGGCCTCACTAGTGAACTCTACCAAATGTTTAAGAATTAACACCAATCCTTCACAAATTCTTACAAATAATAAAAAAAGGAGGGAACACTTCCCAATGCATTGGATAATATCATATCCTTTGACTTTGCTCATGGTGGCTTTACCAGGCAGTAATCTCATATATTTATGAAACTAAATTTAACCAGTACTTGTTATGGCCTAAGGGCTTTGTAACATACCTAAAAGGGCCATTCACACTCTGAAATTATTAAAATATAAATGGATAGTGTGGAAGAGACTGCTTTGATGTCCAATAAACTCTGTTTTGTTTTACTTTCATAGTGAAAGAATTGAAGTCTCAGACTATACCAGTTGTAAACTTCAAACCACAAAATTATGTGAGGCTGACACCTACAGTTTCAATTTCTCACCAAGAGCCCAGCAAGAAAAGGAAAAATGCTTTGTGTTCTCCCTATTCCAATGGGCAGTTATTTTCTAATCTACAGATGGGTGCCACTCTTCAAGCATCCAATTTAAGGCAAACGTGTAAGTTCTGAGACCCATCTCTCACAAGGACAAGACTTATCCTCTTCTACCTCATGGATGCTAAAATCCAAGCCCTCACATCAAGACTGACAGCCCAGCTCAGCCAGCCATCAACTCACATGCTTTCTGCTCTCATTTTTATTTCTAGCTTACTTTCCAAAGCCTGGGATTTTCTTTTCTTTTCTCAGCTATACATTTAGAATAATGTGTGTTAGATGTTACTCCACATTTCTGAGTGTGCAGAATTTTAGGTCATTTACTTTGCCACATTTCCTGAACCAGAAAACCATTCTTCAATTTTTTAAGGGTTTCACTGCCAGTCACTATAGGAAAGCAGACAGAGATTACTAAAAGAGATGGGAAACCACAAAACTTCTGGAAGTCTTACAAAATTGTTAATGCTACAAACTGCAAAACAGCAGCTTCTGACAATTTTTTTTAAAAAATTGGGCTCAGAAGCTAAAGTGTCCACTGCTCTTTTTTCCTAAGGAGGAAGGTCATGAAAGCTTCCTAATTACTGACTCTTCCACTTTCTACAAGTCAGGTCAACTCTTTTCCTCCATAATGGCCCCTCTGTAGCATAGAAATTTTATTCCATGAGTATGAACCATGGAAAGCCCTCTGGTTTACAATGGGTAATTACCACTCCAGGAATCTCTTGACAGCCAAATCCCATATTAAGCAAAACTCAATTTCCAAATAGGAGAGATGACTTCCTGGTGCAATTTTAGAGTTCCTTCTCTAAGGTAGAACTCTGTGAAATTCAAGAAAGTTGTAGGGGAATCAAAGACACAATAATAGGATTTTGTGTAATATGTGGAACTTACGCTAAAAAGTTAATTATTATTTATTTGAAATTCAAAATTAACTGGGTGTCCTATATTTTTATTTGCTAAATGTGGCAGCCCTACTCTACAGCAGTACAGGGATCTTTTTCTGTGGCTCGTGGTCCTGTGAGTTTCTGGGGTAACTTCGGAGAAAAAAAAGACTGGTTTGGATAATGGAATCCTACCAGACAATTAAACTCCTAGTACCTGCAACTTCACAGGAGCTCAGACATGACTATATTCCAATGGATATCTTCACTAAAGATTACAAGAAAGGAAGACAAAACTGTTTACTAGTACCTTTCACAATTTCCCCCAGATTCAAGTCATAAGTACACATCACTGAGGGTAAAAAGTGGTGGAGTGGGGTGGATGGGAGTGAGTATATCAGGTTATCACTGCAGGTTTCTTTTAATCCAAAGACTGTTTTCCGAGAAGATCCATTCCTACATTTTCCTTGCGAACTTTCAGCATCTCCTACCACTGATCAAATGCACTGAAGGATTTAGACCCTGCTAAATCCTTTGGTCCTTGGATCCCTTCTCCCTGACTGACATCAGTAGAGCAGCCAGATGCCCAGAATTACAAAATCCTGCCTATTGCCTGGGGAAATGGTGAAACATTCTGAGGCAAAAGCAGTTTCTGACTTTATCAAGTGACTCTAGTTATGAAAGTCTGGCTATTAAATCTATTTCAAAGCGGATAGAAAGTAATAATGTTAGTTTAAACTCTGGGGAAGCCAGCTACAACCATGATATCATGTGCCCATCTGCTGATTTCAAAGCAATTTAAACATTTCCTATCACTCAGCTTTCATCTCTAGACTCCAATTCAAAGTAGGCCTCCCATTTCTCATTAAAGCCCCCCTAATAATCCTAGCCTTAAAACGTTTATAAATCAGTAGGAATTAATCAGAATGTTCTTCCTTAAAACAATATTAAACCAATAGAGGAGTCAAAATATGTGTAGCCCATGGGCCAAATCCTGCACAGACATGTTGAGAGGTATGGAATGGAGAGACAGAGCTTAATTTCATTTCCACTGTGTGTCTTTAGATGAAGCAGGTACGCTCTGGAAACTCAGAGAGTCTACCTCTCCCAATTGTCTTATATTGACCAATCTCATAGTTTATGGTTCTTGTCTGCCCTGGAAGAGAGTTCATCCAATGTGTTCAAGGAACATCCCATGTGCCAATCAGGTGTTTTCAAATGCAGTTTTAAGGCTTCCTATCACTAAACATTTTTCTCTAGACACCAAATCATAGAAATCATAGAAACAATATAAAGCTATGTATTTGTATGAATTTCATATAAATTTCTCATTTCCTGGGTCTTTTCTTTCTGTTGCCTGGAGACAGCTTCTCACATACCTGTATTCCTCTGCACGCAATTTTCACCTCTTCTACAATGATTTCCTCCAATTCTATTCGCATCCTATCCTCCCTGCCATGTTCTACTCATTTTCATGTCACAGCTCAAACATTGCTTCACCGTGGAATGCTTCCTGCTGTCCCAGGGCAGCCTTAAATGCTTCCTCCACTAAAACTTATACATCCATTCATGTCAGCCTTTCTTACTACAGTATTTGTTTGTATTTAAATTCCTAGAGATTAGAGACACTGTGGTCTATATCTAATTCTCCTGTACCTAGCACAGTAGCTGCCCCATTGTAGGTTTTAAATATTTGTTCAGTGAATTAATGAATAAATGAAGGAATGTAATTTAGTTGAATTGTAGTGTGCCTGAGACTAAAGTCACAACCTCAACATTCATATGAACAAATAAGTTTCATTTTCCTTAACAGCAGCATCTTCACCCTTAACCAGTCTAATGCCCTAATCACTTTTATAAGACAAGTCGAATTTCATATGAAATGACTCTATGTCATTCCTTCACCACTACCCAGAGAAGGCACTGCTACTAGGGACTGATGGTGGCATTATCTCTGAGTTTAAATGACAACATATTTTCTTGATGTTGAAACATCCATTACCCTAGGTTTGCTATGGCTGTCTAAACATTTACCCTCAATTGCTGGTGTGTGCTCACCCATTTCTTATTGCATTCTATGGCACAGAAGGAAAAGAACGTCACTTTTTACAAATCTTTCTCCTTTCTGGAGGTGAGAAGTTTGTCTTTGTCACAGATGTAAGATTGTGTGAAATCAAAATGAGACTTTTCAGATTTCCATCCTGTGAGTCAAATAGCTTTTCCACACTATTTTACCTTAGAGAACTCAATCTCAAACTTTCTACAGAAAAGGGATTTTTTCCATAATAGCCATTGATTCGAAGTTTGGTGGCTTGACCCAAAAGTCACCCTGCCAAAGTGAAGTCAAGTTGTATTAGTCTGTAGCCTTCAATGCCTGGAATTGTGGTCTGTGGACCAAGAGTAACAGTATCTCCTCGGACCATACAGAAATGCAGAACGTAGGGTCCCGGCCCAGAACTAATCAATCAGATCCGCACTTTAACAAAACCCCCTGGTTGTTCAAATACATATTAAATTTTGGAAAACACTGCTCTGGAATCTCCATTCTAAAGCACAGGCTTCCTCCTCGACTTCTGATACGCGTTCATTAGGTGCAAATCTGAATATTTGCCACGTTCCTTCCCTCCAGCTAATGGGTCAGAATTGATTTTTTTATAGTACGTATCCATTAGGAAGCTTTTATCTGCAAGTAAACCCAAACATGGACATGCACAGGTGTACACACATGCACAAGTTCAAAGTAACTTAAGAGGAGTCATTATCTCATGTAACAGAAGGTCCTGAGGTGAGAAGGTTGCAGGGTTAGTCAATTAGGCATCCTAGTGAGCTCATCAAGTTCCCAGTGGTCCTTCTATCTTTCCCCTCAGCCACCCTTCACATGCTCTACTCATATTAATTTCCTTTCTTATCCCAAGATGGTTGCCACAGTTCCAAGCATCACATGCAGAAACAAAAATATCAGCAGCAGAAAATAATTTTTCTTCATGATCACCTATTTTTGAGTCTGAAGAAAACATTTTTTTTCAGAATCCCCTCCACAGACATCCCCTTGTATCACATCAGCCAGAATTATATCACATGACCTTGTCTGAGCCAATCACTGGCAAGGAGTACAGATCCTCCTTGGTTAACTTAGACCAGTCATTATTCATTCCTTGTGGTTCATCCTTTTTATTTTAATTATTATTTTTGGCTACATTGGGTCTTCCCTGCTGAGCCTGGGCTTTCTCTAGTTGTGAGCGGGAGCTACTCTTTGTTGCGGTGTGTGGGCTTCTCATTGCAGTGGCTTCTCATTGCGGAGCACAGGCTCTAGGCACGCGAGCTCAATAGTTGTGGCACATGGGCTCAGTAGTTGTGGCTCTTGGGCTCTAGAGTGCAGGCTCAGTAGTTGTGGCGCATGGGCTTAGTTGCTCCGTGACATGTGAGATCTTACTGGACCAGGGCTCAAACCTGTGTTCTCTGCATTGGCAGGCGGATTTTTAATCACTGCGCCACCAGGGAAGCCGTTTTGTGGTTCATTCTAAGGTTTGCTCTCCTAAAGCACATAAAGAGTGAAAATTGTGCAAAAGAGTGTTTGCTTAGCAACGGAGAAGGTGGGCAAGAAGTGGGGGGTGATTTGAGGTGGAGGTAGTAATGGGACTTCTAAAGCAAAAAAGAATATTCCTAAATATAAGGCATATAAACAAAAAGAAATTTATCTTTTTTGACTAAAGACATTGCTTACAAGAGGCATGTGATAGAATTCAACATTGGATCTTAGTCCCCAAGTAACTACCAGAGTCTCCCTGAGCCCTCCCTCTTATCTGTGCCTGCCTTGCAGTGGTCAAGGAGCACAGCCTCCACCCTCTATGTGGAGCACAGCCAGGAAATGGACTCAGGAGCTGGTGCTCTGCTGCTGTGCTACCACATGACTCTCTAGGGCTTAAATCAGCATACCCAGCAGGTCGTTTACATCAGACTCCAGCTATTCAGTCAAACTGTTACACCTGTCACTCCT
Organism: Globicephala melas; assembly: GCF_963455315.2. Classification (NCBI taxonomy): domain Eukaryota; kingdom Metazoa; phylum Chordata; class Mammalia; order Artiodactyla; family Delphinidae; genus Globicephala; species Globicephala melas. The sequence goes on along the minus strand of NC_083317.1, from coordinate 13,804,832 downwards.
AAGCAAGAGGAAGGTGGGGATGTCATAGGCTTGACTCCCTCGGCAAAACAAGTCTGTAGTTGATGGCTATAGTAGTGACATTGGTTGATGTTTCCAGTGAACATGGTAGATAATAGGGAACTAAAAGGAGGGGAGGGGAATATATATATCAATCAAAGGGCAAGAGAGTCAAGGACAGTGATACTCAAACATTAGTTAGTGTGCTTTATTACCATCTGCCTCAGAGGTTTGGCATGAGAAGCAAAATGGTTAGTAAGTATCCCAGGTGATTCCAGTACAAGTGGCCTTTTACATCATTCTTGAGGAGCACTGATCTGGAGGAAGAAACTATTCCTTTTCTTTATCCTTTGGTATAATATTGCCCCAATATCTTTTTGGATTAAGAACAAGGATCATTTCCCTCTTACCACATTCCCCCCTTACTAGGGCAACTTGTATGTTTGGATCCAGGCATTCACACAAGAAATGCAAAGGTGGGGGGAGTCCCACAAACACGAAGTCTTTGAAGCAGGCTTTGCCAGCTGCCACAGTAGCACAGAGGAGTGAAAAGAGCACTGGGGTTCTGGTCCCGCTTCTGCCACTAGGAGCCACGTTGGTCATATCACAGCTTCTCTAGGTCTCAGTTTTCTCGTCTATAAAATGGAAATAATAATACCTACCTTGTCTTACACACTGTTTGAAGACTGAGATGTATATACATATGGAACTTGTAGTAAACTGGGTGATACAATAAAAACATATTCTTTTCCAGTGTTGATTTATAGAATTATTTTCCCATGATATTGAATCATTTTTTTTTACATATTTATTGGAGTATAATTGTTTTACAATGATGTGTTAGTTTCTGATTTATAACAAAGTGAATCAGTTATACATATACATATATTCCCATATCTCTTCCCTCTTGCGTCTCCCTCCCTATCCCTCCCATTCAGGTGGTCACAAAGCACAGAACTGATCTCCCTGTGCTATGCGATTGCTTCCAACTAGCTATCTTTTTTACGTTTGGTAGTGTATATATGTCCATGTCACTCTCTCACTTTGTCACAGCTTACCCTTCCCTCTCGCATATCCTCAAGTCCATTCTCTAGTAGGTCTGTGTCTTTATTCCCGTCTTACCCCTAGGTTCTTCAGGACATTTTTTTTTCTTAGATTCCATATATATGTGTTAGCATATGGTATTTGTCTTGCTCTTTCTGACTTACTTCACTCTGTATGACAGACTCTAGGTCCATCCACCTCATTACATATAACTCAATTTCATTTCGTTTTATGGATGAGTAATATTCCATTGTATATATGTGCCACATCTTCTTTATTGATTCATCCGATGATGGACACTTAGGTTGTTTCCATCTCCTGGCTATTGTAAATAGAGCTGCAATGAACATTTTGGTACATGACTCTTTTTAAATTATGATTTTCTCAGGGTATATGCCCAGTAGTGGGATTGCTGGGTCATATGGTAGTTCTATTTGTAGTTTTTTAAGGAACCTCCATACTGTTCTCCATAGTGGCTAAACCAATTCACATTCCCACCAGCAGTGCAACAGTGTTCCCTTTTCTCCACACCCTCTCCAGCATTTATTGTTTCTAGATTTTTTTGATGATGGCAATTCTGACCGGTGTGAGATGATATCTCATTGTAGTTTTGATTTGCATTTCTCTAATGATTAATGATGTTGAGCATTCTTTCATGTGTTTCTTCGCAATCTGTACATATTCTTTGGAGAAATGTCTATATAGGTCTTCTGCCCATTTTTGGATTCGACTGTTTGTTATTTGTTATTGAATTGCATGAGCTGCTTGTAAATTTTGGATATTAATCCTTCATCAGTTGCTTCATTTGCAAATATTTTGTCCCATTCTGAGGGTTGTCTTTTGGTCTTGTTTATGGTTTCCTTTGCTGTGCAAAAGCTTTGAAGTTTCATTAGGTCCCATTTGTTTATTTTTGTTTTTATTTCCATTTCTCTAGCAGGTGGGTCAAAAAGGATCTTGCTGTGATTTATGTCATAGAGCGTTCTGCCTATGTTTTCTTCTAAGAGTTTGATAGTTTCTGGCCTTACATTTAGGTCTTTAATCCATTTTGACCTTATTTTTGTGTATGGTGTTAGGAAGTGTTCTAATCTCATACTTTTACATGTACCTATCCACTTTTTCCAGCACCACTTATTGAAGAGGCTGTCCTTTCTCCACTGTACATTCCTGCCTCCTTTATCAAAGATAAGGTGACCATATGTGCGTGGATTTATCTCTGGGCTTTCTATCCTGTCCCATTGATCTATCTTTCTGTTTTTGTGCCAGTACCATACTGTCTTGATTACTGGAGCTTTGCAGTATAGTGTGAAGTCAGGGAGCCTGATTCCTCCAGCTCAATTTTTCGTTCTCAGGATTGCTTTGGCTATTTGGGGTCTTTTGTGTTTCCATACAAATTGTGAAATTTTTTGTTCTAGTTCTGTGAAAAATGCCAGTGGTAGTTTGATAGGGATTGCATTGAATCTGTAGATTGCTTTGAGTAGTATAGTCATTTTCACAATGTTACTTCTTCCAATCCAAGAACATGGTGTATCTCTCCATCTATTTGTATCATACTTAATTTCTTTCATCAGTGTCTTATAATTTTCGGCATACAGATCTTTTGTCTCCTTAGGTAGGTTTATTCCTAGATATTTTATTCTTTTTGTTGCAATAGTAAAGGGGAGTGTTTTCTTGATTTCACTTTCAGATTTTTTCATCATTAGTGTATAGGAATGCCAGAGATTTCTGTGCATTAATTTTGTGTCCTGCTACTTTACTAAATTCATTGATTAGCTCTAGCAGTTTTCTGGTAACGTCTTTAGGATTCTCTATGTATAGTATCATGTCATCTGCAAACAGTGACAGCTTTACTTCTTCTTTTCTGATTTGGATTCCTTTTATTTCCTTTTCTTCTCTGATTGCTGTGGCTAAAACTTCCAACACTATGTTGAATGAGAGTGGTGAGAGTGGGCAACTTTGTCTTGTTCCTGATCTTAGTGGAAATGCTTTCAGTTTTTCACCATTGAGGATGATGTTGGCTATGGGCTTCTCATATATGCCCTTTATTATGTTGACGAAAGTTTCCTCTATGCCTACTTTCTGCAGGGTTCCTCTCATAAATGGGTGTTGAATTTTGTCAAAAGCTTTCTCTGCATCTATTGTGATGATCATATGCTTTTTCTCCTTCAATTTGTTAGTATGGTTTATCACATTCATAGAATTGTGTATACTGAAGAATCCTTGCATTCCTGGAATAAACACCACTTGTTCATGGTGTATGATCCTTTTAATGTGCTGTTGGATTCTGTTTGCTAGTATTTTGTTGAGGATTTTTCATCTATGTTCATCAGTAATACTGGCCTGTAGTTTTCTTTCTTTGTGACATCCTTGACTGGTTTTGGTATCAAGGTGATGGTGGCCTCATAGAAGGAATTTGGGAGTGTTCCTCCCTCTCTTATATTTTGGAAGAGTTTGAGAAGGATAGGTGTTAGCTCTTTTCTAAATGTTTAATAGAATTCGCCTATGAAGCCATCTGGTCCTGGGATTTTGTTTGTTGGAAGATTTTTAATCCCAGTTTCAATTTCAGTGCTTGTATTTGGTCTGTTCATATTTTTTATTTCTTCCTGATTCAGTCTTGGCAGGTTGTGCATTCCTAAGAATTTGTCCATTTCTTCCAGGTGGTCCATTTTATTGGCATAGAGTTGCTTGTAGTAATCTCTCATGATCTCCTTTATTTCTGCAGTGTCAGTTGTTCTCCTTTTTCATTTCTAATTCTATTGATTTGAGTCTTCTCCCTTTTTTTCTTGATGAGTCTGGCTAATGGTTTATCTATTTTGTTTATCTTCTCAAAGAACCAACTTTTAGTTTTATTGATCTTTGCTATTGTTTCCTTCATTTCTTTTTCATTTATTTCTGATCTGACTTTTATGATTTCTTTCCTTCGGCTAACTTTGGGGGGGTTTTTTGTTCTTCTTTCTCTAATTGCTTTAGGTGCAAGGTTAGGTTGTTTATTCGAGATGTTTCCTGCTTCTTAAGGTGGGCTTGTATTGCTATAAACTTCCCTCTTAGAACTGCTTTTGCTGCATCCCATAGGTTTTGGGTCGTTGTGTCTCCATTGTCATTTGTTTCTAGGTATTTTTTGATTTCCTCTTTGATTTCATCAGTGATCACTTTGTTTTTAAGTCATGTATTGTTTAGCTTCCATGTGTTTGTATTTTTTACAGATCTTTTCCTGTAATTGATATCTAGTCTTATGGCGTTGTGGTCAGAAAAGATACTTGACACAACTTCAGTTTTCTTAAATTTACCAAGGCTTCATTTGTGACCCAAGATATAATCTATCTTGGAGAATGTTCCATGAGCACTTGAGAAAAATCTGTATTCTGTTGTTTTTCGATGGAGTGTCCTATAAATATCAATTAAGTCCATCTTGTTTAATGTATCATTTAAAGCTTGTGTTTCCTTATTTATTTTCATTTTGGATGATCTGTCCATTGGTGAAAGTGGGGTGTTAAAGTCCCCTACTATGAATGTGTTACTGTCGATTTCCCCTTTTATGGCTGTTAGTATTTGCCTTATATATTGAGGTGCTCCTATGTTGGGTGCATAAATATTTACAATTGTTATACCTTCTTCTTGGATCGATCCCTTGATCATTGTGTAGTGTCCTTCCTTGTCTCTTCTAATGCTCTTTATTTTAAAGTCTATTTTGTCTGATATGAGAATCGCTACTCCAGCTTTCTTTTGGTTTCCATTTGCATGAAATATCTTTTTCCATCCCCTCACTTTGAGTCTGTATGCATCTCTAGGTCTGAAGTGAGGCTCTTGTAGACAGCATATATATGGGTCTTGTTATTGTATACATTCAGGCAGTCTGTGTCTTTTGGTGGGAGCATTTAATCCATTTACATTTAAGGTATTTATCGATATGTATGTTCCTATTCCCATTTTCTTAATTGTTTTGGGTTTGTTATTGTAGGTCTTTTCCTTCTCCTGTGTTTCTTGCCTAGAGAAGTTCCTTTAGCATTTGTTGTAAAGCTGGTTTGGTGGTGCTGAACTCTCTCAGCTTTTGCTGTCTGTAAAAGTTTTAATTTCTTCATCAAATCTGAATGAGATCCTTGCTTGGTAGAATAATCTTGGTTGCAGGTATTCTCCTTCATCACTTTAAATATGTCCTGCCAGTCCCTTCTGGCTTGCAGAGTTTCTGCTGAAAGATCAGCTGTTAACCTTATGGGGATTCCCTTGTGTGTTATATGTTGTTTTTCCCTTGCTGATTTTAATGTTTTCTTTGTATTTAATTTTTGACAGTTTCATTAATATGTGTCTTGGCATGTTTCTCCTTGAATTTATCCTGTATGGGACTCTTCTGGGCTTCCTGGACTTGATTAACTATTTCCTTTCCCATATTAGGGAAATTTTCAACTATAATTCCTTCAAATATTTTCTCAGTCCCTTTCTTTTCCTCTTCTTCTTCTGGAATCCCTATAATTCAAATGTTGGTGCGTTTAATGTTGTCCCAGAGGTCTCTGAGACTGTCCTCAGTTCTTTTCATTCTTTTTTCTTTATTCTGCTCTGCAGTAGTTATTTCCACTATTTTATCTTCAGGTCACTTATCCGTTCCTCTGTCTCAGTTATTCTGCTATTGATCCCTTCTAGAGTGTTTTAATATCATTTATTGTGTTGTTCATTGTTGTTTGTTTCCTCTTTAGTTCTTCCAGTTCCTTGTTAAATGTTTCTTGCACTTTCTCTATTCTATTTCCAAGATTTTGGATCATCTTTACTATCATTATTCTGAATTCTTTTTCAGGTAGACTGCCTATTTCCTCTTCATTTTTTAGGTATGGTGGGTTTTTATCTTGCTCCTTCATCTGTTGTGTGTTTTTCTGTCTTCTCATTTTGCTTATCTTACTGTGTTTGGGGTTTCCTTTTTGCAGGCTGCAGGTTCATAGTTCCTGTTGTTTTTGGTATCTGTCCCCAGTGACTAAATTTGGTTCAGTGGGTTGTGTAGGCTTCCTGGTGGAGGGGACTAGTGCCTGTGTTCTCGTGGATGAGGCTGGATCTTGTCTTTCTTGTGGGCAGGTCCACGTCTGGTAGTGTGTTTTGAGGTGTCTGTGGGCTGATTATGATTTTAGGCAGTTTCTCTGCTAATGGGTGCAGTTGTGTTCCTGTCTTGCTAGTTGTTTGGCATAGGGTGTCCAGCACTGTAGCTTGCTGGTCGTTGAGTGAAGCTGGGTGCTGGTACTGATATGGAGATCTCTGGGAGATTTTTGCTGTTTGATATTATGTGTAGCTGGGAGGTCTCTTGTGGACCAGTGTCCTGAAGTTGGTTCTCCCACCTCAGAGGCACAGCACTGACTCCTGGCTGCAGCACCAAGAGCCTTTCATCACACAGCTCAGAATAAATGGGAGAAAAATTCAAAAGAAAGCAAGAAAGCAAGAAAGAAAGAAGGAAGGAAAGAAAGAAGGAAAGAATAAGAAAGAAAGAAAGAATATAAAGTACAATAAAATAAAGTAAGATAAAATAAAAGGTATTAAAATAAAAAAATAATTATTAAGAAAAAAAGTTTTTTTAAGTAAGAAAAAAAAAAAACGGACAGTTAGAACCCTATGACAGATGGTGAAAGCAAAGCTATATAGACAATATCTCACACAGAAGCATACACACACACACAAAAAGTGGAAAAGGGGAAAAAATAATAAATCTTGCTCTCGAAGTCCACCTCCTTGATTTGGGATGATTCTTTGTTCAGGTATTCCACAGATGCAGGGCACATCAAGTTGATTGCGGAGATTTAATTTGCTGCTTCTGAGGCTTCTGGGAGAGATTTCCCTTTCTCTTCTCTGTTTGCACACCTCCCGGGGCTCAGCTTTGGATTTGGCCCCGCCTCTGCATGTAGGTCGCCGGAGGGCGTCTGTTCTTCGCTCTGAAAGGACGGGGTTAAAAGAGCAGCTGATTCAGGGGCTCTGGGTCACTCAGGCCGGGGGGAGGGAGGGGCATGATGTAGGGCGAGCCTGAGGTAGTAGAGGCTGGCGGGACTTTGCACCAGCCTGAGGCACACCGTGCGTTCTCCCGGGCAGTTGTCCCTGGATCCCGGGACTGTTGTCCCTGGATCCCGGGACCCTGGCAGTGGCAGGCTGCACAGGCTCCCGGGAGGGGAGGTGTGGATATGACCTGTGCTCGCACACAGGCTTCTTGGTGGCAGCGGCAGCAGCAGCTTTAGCATCTCATGCCCGTCTCTGGGGTCCGTGCTGTTAGCTGCAGCTCAGCGCGTCTCTGGAGCTCCTTGAAGCAGCGCTCTTAATCCCCTCTCCTCGAGTACCAGGAAACAAAGAGGGAAGAAAAAGTCTCTTGCCTCTTCGGCAGTTCCAGACTTTTCCCCAGACTCCCTCCCAGCTAGCCGTGGTGCACTAGCCCCCTGCAGGCTGTGTTTACGCTGCCAACCCCAGTCCTCTCCCTGTGATCCGACCGAAGCCCGAGCCTCAGCTCCCAGCCCTGCCCGCCCCAGCGGGTGAGCAGACCAGCCTCTCGGGCTGGTGAGTGCAGGTCAGCTCTGGTCCTCCGTGCGGGAATCTCTCCGCTTTTTCCTCCACACCCTTGTTGCTGCACTCTCCTCTGTGGCTCCAAAGCTTCCCCCTCCGCCACCTGCAGTCTTCGCCTGCGAAGGGGCTTCCTAATGTGTGGAAACCTTTCCTCCTCACAGCTCCCTCCCATTGGTGCTTGTCCCGTCCCTATTCTTTTGTCTCTGTTTATTCTTTTTTCTTTTGCCCTACCCAGGTACGTGGGGAGTTTCTTGCCATTTGGGAGGTCTGAGGTCTTCTGCTAGTGTTCAGTAGGTGTTCTGTAGGAGTTGTTCCACATGTAGATGTATTTCTGGTGTATCTGTGGGGAAGAAGGTGATCTCCGCGTCTTACTCTTCCGCCATCTTCCCAACCAAAAACTGAAGCATTTTCAAATTTTATATATTTGCTGTGTGCAACATCTTGAACTTGGTAATTTTACAAGGGCTGACCGTTCTGTTCCACTGGACTGCTATCCACATGGCATCAAGCAGGGCTTTATCTTCACTAACTCACTCATGGGCTATATGAGACCAAAAATTATGGCATTAACTGGCAATGTCTCCTCTGAAGTCTTTGGTTTGCACTTTGAAAGGCTTGAAAATGTGTTTTTAATCAGCGTGACCAAGGAAACACCAAAAACAAGAGCAATTTCCATATCTACCTTATTAACTCCCCCCCCCGAACAAACACAAAAAATACTGCTAGTAATACTGTTTTAAGAGTTTCAAGATGACAGTCAACTGAGACATGAACAAAATTATTTCCATAAAGAATGAAGATTGAGGCATCAAGAACAATCATAGAAGAGGCAATAACTTTTTACTGAATCAAAAATTGACTCAATGAGAAATATATCACTTGCTCCAACTTATGAATAATCATTCTATTCTCTTTGACATACCAATACACTTAGTAAAATTGTTTTTTCTTCTTATTTGTGATTTGCACTACGGATTCCAACTGGGACAGAAATAAATGGGATACGTGTACCAGGACCTCCCCGTGATCCCAGGCCAACTCATGTAGTCCTGTCGATGAAGGCAATTATAATTCTAATGAATATGATTGATGCTCACTTACAAGGAAACTGAGTTCAGAAAAGATTTTTGCCTTTTTGTTTAAATGTACAGACCAACTGGCTCCCAAATGAGTCTCATACAAATGTCCCCCATCCTATTTTCAAAAGAAATAATAATAGTACCAGGAGCTATCAAATAAAAGCTCTTTCTCAGGCATGGAGTAATTTGAAGGAATTACAGTGTCCAAGGGCCACATACCTGTTTTTGCACAAAAACACAGGCAGGCACAATAAACCAATATGTAACATCTGTCCAGGCTAGAGGCAGCAGGATTTACTTATCAGACAATAATGTCCACAAATCCCAGCACTTCCCAGATCTTCATTTTTCTAGGCACAGAAACCTCAAGGACTAACTTTTATGACCTGGATTCCAGTAGACTGAATAATGGCCAAAGATATAGGTCTTAATTCCTAGAATGTATTAAAATTACCTTATAAGGAAAAAGGATCTTTGCAAAAGTGATTAAATTAAGGAATCTTGACGTGAGAAGATTATCCTGACTCGTCCAGGTGAGCCCTAAATGCAATCACAAGTGTCCTTTTTAAGAGGGAGGCAGAGGGAGATTTGATACACAGAAAAGAGATGTGAAGACAGCTGCAGAGACCGGAGTAATGCAGCTTAAGTGAAAGAATTCTGACAGCCACTAAATGCTGGAAGAGACAGATTCTCTCCTAGGGCCTCTGGAGGGAGCGAGCCCCAGCCGGCACCTTGATTTCAGACCAGTGAAACTAAAGTTGAACTTCCGGCCTCTAGGACTGTGAGAGAGTAAAATTCTGTTGTTTTAAAGCACGCAGTTTGTGGTGATATGTTACAGTGGCCACAGAAAACTAATATACGGACCCAAATCGTCTTTCTTTTCCTGCTTCTCTTTAAGGCCCCAGAAGCCAGCAAAAGTGAATTCCCTGTTCCTGTTTTACACCTCCATGCTACGTGTCCATGCTTTCTTGACTAGAACATCCCGCCTCATTTCTCTAAAATAAACCCTATTCAGTCCTCAAGGAATAATTCAAAGGTCACATTCTCCACATTTTGGACTTGAATTTCAATGTACCAATGAAAGGTTGTTGGCTTTTTTTTTTTTCCTCATAATAAATAAATTCACCCAACAATCAGGAGCAAAGACAGTTTCTATGCTATTTCTTACAAAATCAGCTTTTACTTACATGCACACTATATCCACTATCTACCTCTGCCCAGTTCCTAAGAAATTTCCAGTTGGTCTGGTTCACTTCCACCATGGGCAGGAAGAGCCTGTCCTGTCAGAAGCCCATCCTCACACAAATTGACCAAGTCCTCTCCAGCCTCTGTTTCTTGCAGTCTGGGGAGGGTCTGAGCTGTTAGACAGTGACCCCCCCGTGATGGGTCATTCAGAGGTCCATGCTCTGGTGTGGCTTGGTGACAAGTCATGTTCACACCTCTTTCTGATATTGTGATGGATGGTCCTTCTTCCCCATCCACTTTGAGGACCTCCCATTCCTTCCACTCCACGTTGAGAAACACTTTCCATGCCTTCTCCCCTCTTCTTCCAACACTGGTCCTAATCTATAGTTGGGGAGAAAACACTCATGCCTCACACTGAGACCAGTAGCTTTTTTTTTATTCTATGTCTTGATTTTTTTAATACCATTTTTTAAATTAACCTTTCATTATATAAGCAAACCATGTACATGATAAGCAAGAAATTTAAACAGAATGGTATAAAATGAAACATAAAATTATCCTTTTCATCTCTCCCAACTTCTCCCTCTAAGAGAGTTGACAGTATTTCTTCAATCTTCCAAATATTTTCTATAACTATATTACCATGTATGGTATATACATTGTAAAGGGTTCTTCTTTCATATTTTATTTTATCTTTTATTATGAAATACAGCACATGAATAAGGAGTATAAGGAAATATGTATGTACAGTTTAAAGAATACTCATACCTATAAACTCACCAACCAGTCAAGAGAACATCAACATATACCTCAGGAGTTCCTATATATTCCTCCCAAATTGCATTTGTCTTCCAGTCTCAAAGGTATCCTGATTTTTATGGAAAATATCTCTTTGGTAGTCATTAGATGTGTTCGTAATTATTCCAGCTCTCTCCTTCAGGCCACTTGGTAGAACTGTGCTTGCCTACACATTTAAAGTCGGTTTGGCCATGTCAAATTTTGGGCAAATGAAATGTGATCAGAAGTGACTGGATAGATGCTTTAAAAGTCAGTGTAAGCTGTGCCACATTCTCTTTTTCCATCTGTATCTGGCAATGTTCTGGATGATGGTTTTCCATCAGCCTGGATCCTCAAATGAAGACAGCAGCAATGTGAAAATAGAAATAAAACTGTTATTTCAAGCACTGAAGCGTGGGTTGTTGATGACCGACCACAGCAGGACACAGGTCTCCTGACCCAGTCCCTGTGCTTCTCACCATAGTTTTGTCACCATGATTACAACATGAAATAAAATATAGGGACTTCTCTAGTGGTCCAGTGGTTAAGACTTCACCTTCCAATGCAGGGGGTGTGGGTTCAATCCCCAGATCAGGGAGCTAAGATCTCACATGCTTCATGGCCAAAATACCACAACATAAATGAGAAGTAGTATTGTAACAAATTCAATAAAGACTTTAAATGTGGTCCACATCAAAAAAAAAAAGTCTTAAAGAAATAAGAAAAAATTTTTAATAAAATATACTTGCAAATGGATGCCCGTGAGCTTAGTTGCTGTAGTCAGGAGAGGTTTGAAAATGGGAAAGAAGAAAGAGCTATGGAGGCCAGGGAGAAACTGGCAAGAAGTTTCAAATCAGGTTTCTCTTTTTTTTAAATTAACTTAGTTTTTATTGAAGTATAGTTGATTTACAATGTGTCAGTTTCAGGTGTACAGCAAAGTGATTCAGTTATACATACATATATATCTATTTTTTTCAGATTCATTTCCCTTATAGTTTATTACAAGACATTGAGTATAGTTCCCTGTGCTATACAGTAGGTCCTTGTTGGTTATCTATATTATATATAGTACTGTGTATATGTTAATCCCAAACTCCTAATTCTGACTGGAGAGTGATCTTTGCTTCTTTCTCAGACTAAGGAGACTCTCAAATCCCTCTTATATCTCTGGCAGAAACCATCATAAGAAAGACACTTTCAGGGAGCTTTGAATTTAAAGGTCAATACAGAGTAATCTCTTTAGCATTTTAGCCTTATTAGAGCCAGGGAAATTTGGTTGAGAAAGTATTTGTAATGGAAGAAGAATATAGGAATAATGGTGAGGCTGATGACAATGTGGAAACAGTAATTTTCATTTATTGAGTTCTTATTAAATGCTGGACACTTAGCTCTTCACATTTCCTAGGATGATTCACTTAATCCTTCCAAGACATTCTTAGAGGCTCAGACCCCTAATCTCTTTACCTATAACTTCTCACTTAACCTCATTAGATCTTTGTTTTCCCATCTGAGAAATGGGAGAAAGTAATTTTTACTTCTAAAATTGTTGCAAGTATTGTGAGATGATGGACAGAAAGCTCTCGGCACAGTGTCTGTTATGCAGCGAGCATTTGATATAAGTGGTATTCCCTTTGTAACTTTTACAGGAAAATGTCCTTAGCCCTGTGTCCAAGGGCTTCCATGCCCTGCCCCACCCCATGTGCAGGTATGTTTGTCACCCTTCCTGGAATCCTTTGTCACACCAGGTGGCTTCCCCAGCTGTCCCCAGTTGTTACTGGTACAGTGTGTGTCTTTCCCTCTCATCTCAACCCCTTAGGCTCCAAAGTGACAGAGGACATTCCCTAGAAGAATCATGGGAGGTTTTGCTGACTCACTGAGATTTGTCACACCACGTGGATAGGAGATACCCTAATCTGTGCCTGAGGGAAGCCCCCAGCTTCTTTTATAAGTCCTGGTGTTCTAATATCTTCTCCAGCAGTCCCCCACTTTCCCTGCCCTCAATTCTTTGGTGACTAACATCACAAAGCAGAAGAAGGAACAGTTTCAGATGCATTTCTGTTTTAGTCAGTGTTGTCAAGAAAAGAAGACCAACAAGATATATCTTTTTGTTGTTGTTGTTGGAGTATAATTGTTTTACAATATTGTGTTAGTTTCTGCTGTACAACAAAGTGAATCAGCTATATGTACACATGTATCCCCTCCCTCTTGGATCTCTCTCCCACCCACTCCCATCCCACCCATCTAGGTCATCACAGAGTACTGAGCTGAGCTCCCTGTGCTATATAGCAGGTTCCCACTAGCTAGCTATTTTACACATGGTAGTGTATTTATGCCAAACCTAATCTCCCAATTCATCCTACCCTCTCCTTCTCCCGCTGGGTCCACATGTCTGTTCTCTACGTCTGCATTTCTATTCCTGTATCTTGAGGGAGAGAGAGAGAGAGAGAGGGAGAATATATGAATATACTCTGTCTCTCAATATATATGTAATATGTATATTTGTTTATTTATTTTAAGGAATTGGTTCACATGATTAGGGAGGGTGACAAGTCCCAAGATCTTCAGGGTGAGTCAGCAAGCTAGAGACCCAGGAGAACCAATGGTGTAGTTCTTGTCCATACGCCAGCAGGCTCAGGAACCCAGAAAAGCCACTTTGAGTCTAAAGGCAGGAAAAAACTAATGTCTCAGTTCAAATGCAGCCAGGCAGGAGGAGTTCTCTCTTACTTGGGGGAAGTCAGCCATTTTGTTCTATTCAGGCTTTCAGCTTGGATTGGATGAGACCCACCCACAGGAGGGAGGGCAACCTGCTTTACTCAATCTACCCATTAAAATATCATTCTCACCCCCAAAACCCTCACAGCAACACCCAGAATAATGTTTAACCACATATCTGACACCCTGTAGCCCAGTCAATCTGACACATAAAATTAACCATCACAATTTCTCTTCTTGTCTCTTTTGAAGCCCTCATCCTGCCAGCAAAACTTCATTTTGCTTAAAGGTCCCAAGTTATTTAAATTTCACCCATTAATGGAGGTGAGATTTTATCTAAGGATAGAGAGGGAGATGGGGTAAGGAAGGAATGGCAGAGTAATGAAAAGTAATTGTTATAACTAAAAGTAATTGTCATAATTTTGTTAAACCTAACTAATTGGCAAGAAGTAACAAGAAGGCCATCATGCAAATGCATGACTATTGTATTCCACTAGAAGTAAGGAGATCAGAGCAGAGAATGGGTCCATCTCTACTAGTCAGTTCCTTGAAGGTCTGTTCATTATACTTCCTTATCAGTAACACCTGGTCTCCACTGCATCTCTATGATCTTAATTTGTTAATTTTTCTCAACCTACTCCAAACAGCCTCTATTCAAGGTGACCCCAACCTCTAATTTATGCTGCTTTCATCTCTGTCACCCCACTATTAGCATCCTTCAACGTACAGCTCAAATCCCATCTTCTCCTGGATGCTTCCTGTGACTCTTCCAGTCTTCATCATCTTCTCTTCACTCTGCTTTCTTTTCTTCTAGACTTTTCTGTACACTGACTGCTGTCCTTTGGGCAGTTAAATCTGTATGAACTCGTCCTATTTAGTGGCTGTTTTTCCCCATTGTCTCCTCATTGGCATAGCAGACAACCTCAAGATGAAGCTTTGTTTATTCTGTGTCTCCTTTAGCACCCACAGGAGTTCTGAGAATAAAGAGTTGCTCAGTCAGTACCTACCAATTTTATAAGTGACTCGAAAATCGAAGTCAGACCCCATCCCTTCTCTGGTGAAAACCCTAATGAATTTTCACCTTACTCACCGTAAAAGCCAAAGTCCTGCAGCAGTTGACAAGGGGCAGCTTGATCTACTCCCTTGTCCCCTCTGTCTCCCACAATTTCTCCCCTTGTTCACTGGAGTATCACCTAGAAAAACCTGTGACTCTCCCCTGCCAGGAAGATCCCTCAGGTGTTGGGGTTCCCACATACAGTAAGGGCAAATTTAAATAAAATAAGATGCTTAATTTCTCTGCTGAAAATAGGGAAGAGAGCTCATTTTTCTTAGAGCATTTAGTTTAGAAAACTTGTAATTTTCAAATTCTTTCTCTGCCTCTTTGAAACATATGTAAATCTTTTTAAAAGCTAAATAAGCCTCTTGTCAGCTTTATGACCCAGGAATGTCTTTCTTAAGTGCCCCATCTCTGAACTTCTGTGAGAGGGTGGGAGCCTAACTTTGGCTGGCACCTCACTCCGAAACTACCTCCTGTCATGAAGATGTGAGAAGTTGATTTTTTTCCTTTGAATAAAGCCAATTAGCTAACACAGATGACTAATGAACAAGTTCAGTTACCAGGTGAATCTAGGATGATCTATGTGGGACCAGTGGTGATGTCAGGAGGAGTAGAGGAGTAATTATTGTTTATCTTGAGACCATGCATGGGATGGGTGGTATCTGCTTGGCTATAAGAAATGGCTCTATAAAACGATGTCTTTCCATCTTTGCAATCTCTTCACAGATCATCAGTGATACATACACACCCCATTCTGGTTTAATGCTTATTCAATAGTAAAATTGTTTTATTTCTCTTCTACCTTTGTGGAGAGGTTTTCTGGGTTGGGAGAGATTTAGCTTTTAATTATATTTCTCCAACAGTACCTGGATATGTCCATATGTCCCCCATGCTATAGACTTCTACCTTGAGAAGGGGAAGATGAGGACTTGTGTCTTCAACGTTCCCCTCCACCCTTTCCTTTGATATTTCATTGCACCAAATAGTAGGTTTTCCTTATATTATATCCTCTTGCTCCTAGGCTGCACTAATCTCCACAGATCAGACTTAATGAAAGAAACTACATCCTCTGAGTCTATGAGTCTACCAAGCACTTTTTTTTTTTTTTTTTTTTTTGCTATGGGGAACTCTTTAGTTTGGATTCTCACCAAAGCAGATGCTTAGACAAGGATTTGGGTGCAAGTAGTTTACTTGGGAGGGGCTGGGAACACTGGCAGAGGAGTGGGGGACTGAGAATGGGAAAGGGAGATGGCCAATAAAGGGTGAATTATTAAGACAGTTGTAGTGGGTGATGGGAGCTTAATCTCACATGGAAACTCGAGGAACTGTGTAAAACACACACATCAAAATGATATCACAGAGAGGCCAAGAAGTTGGGGCATTTCTTCACTCCCAAGAGTCAGTAATTAAAATCTGCTGGAAGATGGGGGTGGGGGGGCATTTTCAACTGGTCTCTCTTGTGAGCAAAGCTGCTTTCAGTGGTTCAACGAAAAGCTGGCAGTTATATCAATTCTAACTGTGGGAGGACTGCCCACAGTGGAGGTCTGGGCACTAAAGGCAGGGGATGGGCAGCCTCTGCAATAGGAACCCGAGGCAGCATGTGGAGTTGGCACCAGGATGCATGGGAGGACTTGGACCCCAGCCTCTGGGAGTATGGTGGGCACACAGCTTTCAGCTGTAACCCCTCTAGGACCGGCTCAGAGGTGGAGACACACCCAAGGTCATGCTCACATCCAGTGATTGATCAATATAGGAGTATAAAGGCCAGGCCACCTCAACCCTACTTGATACAATGCTAGAGGGTCAATCTAACTGCAGAGACTGCTCAACTCTGCTTCCTGCTGCTCCCACCCTCAGAGCCATCCCATGGACTCTTCTTAATAAACATTATAACCTTCAAACCTCTTTCCTGAGTCTGCATCCCAGACAGCTCAACCTACTTTAATGTGGAAGCAGGGATTCCCAAGAATGAAAGCACATTGACTCAATATCCTAAGATTATTATCCCTGCTAAGCAACTATAAAGAATTTACAAATCCCAGTTTCTCCAGAATAAGCCATAGCGGGTCTTCATAAGAGCAATTGTAACGGGGAAGAGCAAAATCCAACTCCATGTTGAATCTGTTTCTTTTACTTTAACCTTTGCTTTTCATTGCTTTTGTTATTATAATCATTAAAAGGATGCTGTCTATTGCTGTAAGCATACATAATGGCCTGCCTCAGAGAACACTGACCCTCTGCCCGAATGTTAAACTAAAGTGCCTTTGTTCAGCTCACAAGGAGGGGTTCTGCCCACCTGTGAACAGCTGCAGAAAAGAAGAAATTAACACACCCCATCCCTTGATGCTGGCCAAGCCAGGAGATATTTTGCAAGACTAATGGCCTTTTTTACTTTACTTCCTCACCTCCTCCACCTCTCTGTTCTGTAAAAGAAACTGGCATCCAGACCCCAATAAGATGGTACTCTGGGACCCTAGTCCACCATCTTCTTGGACACCCAGCTTTCCAAATAAAGTCACTATTCCTTGCCTCAACACTTCCTCTCCCAATTTATTGGCCTGTCATGCAGTGAGCAGAGTGAGCTTGGACTTGGTAGCACAATGATAATTTTTAATAAATGATTATCTCTATTTCCTCAGAGAAAATTCTCTTCCAGTTTGGGTTGTCTTCTTTGTGCCCAGCAAGCTTCTTGCATTGAGGTCTCTCTTTCTTGCTTCAAGGACCTCATTAAGGCAGTTCTAGTCAACCACTCAATCTTTATCAACTTATTTCTAAGGAAATATTTATTGCTCGGCAGTATCTGCCAAAAGCTTGCTGTCTCCTTAGGGAAGTGTTGGCCCCAGACTGCAGCTCTGGGTCTCACTAATTTCTGTTCTTCTTTTACCAGCTGCATTTGTTTTTCCTGCTGTGATTGGAGTTCTGTTTGCTGTGGAAATAAGAGGGGTGTTTGAATTCCTTTCAGGGGGAAAGAAATACTTCCTCCTTGGTGTCTAGGCTGAAGACACACCTCCCCACTGTAGAACATCAGGGCATGTTCTGTGTGACACTGTGAGTCAACCCCCTGGCAGAAGCAGCTCAGGGGTAATTTTTCAGGCATGATTCACACAAATTATTGAAATATACTAGTGTTAATAAATATGTTTTAGAATAAAATTCAATATCCACTCATGATAGAAACTCTCAACAAACTGGGTATAGATGGAATGTTTCCTATTATAATAAAGGGCATATATATGGCAAGCCCACAGCTAACATCATACTTAATGGCGAAAAGCTGAAACTTTTTTCTCTAAGATCAGGAACAAGACAAGGATATCAACTCTCACCACTTTTATTTAATGAAGTATTGGCAGTCCTAGTCAGAGAAACTAGGCAAGAAAAAGAAATAAAAGTGATCCACATCAGAAAGAAAGAAGTAAAGCTCTCTCTATTTGCAGATGACATGATGTTATATATAGAAAATCCTAAAGAGTCCACCCAAAAGCTGTTAGAACTAACAACGAATTCAGTAAAGTTGCAGGATACAAAATCAGTATACAAATACTGGTAGTGTTTCTATACACTAATAACCAACTATCAGAAAGAGAAATTAAGAAAGCAATCCCACTTACAGTTGCATCAAAAAGAACAAAATATGTAGGAATAACTTTAACCAAGGTGGTGAAAGACCTGCACATTGGACATTATAAGACATTGATGAAAACATTGAGGATGGCATAAATAAATGGAAAGGTATTCCATTCTCATAGATTGGAAGGATTAACATTGTTAAAATGTCCATACTGCCCAAAGCAATTTATAGATTCAATGCAATTCTTTTAAGATTCCAATGGCATTTTTCTCACAAATAGAATGAGCAAGTCAAAACTTTGTATGGAACCATGGAAGACCCTAAATAGCCAAGGCAAACTTGAGAAAGAACAAAGCTGGAAGTATCACACTCCCTGGTTTCAAATCATATTACTAAGCTACAGTAATCAAAACAGTATTGTATTGGCATAAAAACAGACACATAGATCATTCAAACAAAAGAGAGAGCCCACAAATAAACCCGTACATATATTATCAATTAATTTATGACAAAGAATCCAATAATACACAATGGGGGAAAGGAATATACAGTCTCTTCAATAAATGGTGTTGGGAAAACTGGACAGCCACAGGTGAAAGAATGAAACTGGACCCCTATCTTATACCATAAACAAAAATTAACTCAAAATGGAAATCAAAATGGATAAAGACTTGAACAAGTTTATGTTCAAACTTCTAGAAACAGTAAAGCTTCTAGAAGAAAACATAGGCAATAAGCACCTTGATGATTTTTTGGATTTGACACCAAAAGCAAAGTCAACAAAAGCAAAAATAAACAAGTGGGATTACATCAAACTAAAAACTGCACAGCAAAGGAAATCATCAATAAAGTGAAAAGGCAGCTTATGGAATGGGAGAATATATTTTTAAATCATATATCTGAAGAGTTAATATCCACAATATATAAAAAACTCATACAACCAAATGCCAAACAAATAACCTGATGCAAAAATGAGCAGAGGATCTGAATAGACATTTTTCCAAAGAAGACATACAAATGGACAACAGGAAAAGGTGTGCAACATCACTAATCATCAGGGAAATGCAAATCAGAACCACTATGAGATATCATCTCACACCTGTTACAATAGGTATTATCAAAAAGGCAAGAAATAACAAGTTTTGGTGACGATGTGGAGATAAGGCAACCCTGTTCACTGTGGATGGGAATGTAAACTGGGGCAGCCACTATGGAAAACAGTATGGAGGTTCCTCAGAAATTAAAAATAGTACTACCATATGATCTAGCCATTCCACTTCTGGGTATTTATCTGAAAGAAATGAAAACACTAAATGAAAAACATACCTGTACCCCCTGCTCATTGCAGCATTATTTACAACAGCCAAGACTTGTAAGCAACTTAAGTGCACATAGATAGATGAATGGATAATGAAATTGTCAGATATATATCAGGATATTGTTCAGCCATAAAATACATAAGAAAACCCTGCCATTTACCACAATATGGATGAAACTTGAGGGTAATATGCTAAGTGAAATAAGTCAGCAGAGAAAGACAAATACTGTACAATCTCAATTATATAAGGGATCTGAAAAAAAAACAAACCCTCATAGGTACGGAAACCAGATTGGTTATTACCAGAGGCAGGGGGTGGTAGTTAGTGAAATATGTGAAGGTAGTTAAAAGGTACAAACGTCCAACTGTAAAATAAATAAGTTTTGGGGATGTAATATACAACATGGTGACTATAGTTAATAATACTGTAGTGTATATTTGAAAGTTGCTAAGAGAGTAGATTTTTTTATATATAAATTTATTTATTTTATTTATTTATTTTTGGCTATGTTGGGTCTTTGTTGCTGTGCACAGGCTTTCTCTAGTTGCAGCGAGCGGGGGCTACTCTTCATTGTGGTGTGCGGGCTTCTCATTGTGGTGCCTTCTCTTGTTGCAGAGCACGGCTCTAGGTGCGTGGGCTTCAGTAGTTGTGGCACGCAGACTCAGTAGTTGTGGCTCGTGGGCTCTAGAGCACAGGGTCAGTAGTTGTGGCACATGGGCTTAGTTGCTCCACAGCATGTGGGATCTTCCCAGACTAGGGCTCGAACCCGTGTCCCCTGCATTGGCAGGCAGATTCTTAGACACTTCACCACCAGGGAATTCCAAGAGAGTAGATCTTAAAAGTTCTCATTGCAGGAAAAAATATTTGTAGCTACATGTGGTGATGGATGTTAACTAGATTTGTGGTGATCATTTCACAACATATACAAATATCAAATTATTAAGTTGTACAAGTGAAACTAATATAATGTTATATGTCACATATTTCAATTTAAAAAAAAATTTTATAGTCCAGTGGGACTTGTGAATGCAAGCCCCGTTAGCTATCAGAGCTAGGTGATTTGCAGGCCTGTCCCTCAGGTGGAAGCCATAGTAGGTGGGGTGCTAGATGTGTGGACAAGCTCCTTCCAGGGAGATACTGATGGCTTGGTTGTATTGTTGGAATGAGCCAGAGGGAGAAGATGGGAAAGTGTCCACTGGTTCTTCCAGGCTCCAGGGGAGGATTGCAGTCAGCACCTGGATGTATGCTCATTAGAAAACTGGATCCTTAGGCAGCAGGTTGTAAAGTATGCGGTCAAACTCCTTTCAGGGAAAGGCTGGGAGATGGGTGTTTCTGTCTGCTCCCTCTGTGCTGAGTCCCGGGGAAATTGCTGCATTAAGTGCTCATGCTCGCTTTAAGAACAGCTTCTTTGTTTTCTATAGTCAAGTTCATGAACATAAGCACCATTGTCTTTCAGAGCTTGGTTTTTGGGGTGTCTACCCTGCAAGTGGGAACCTTAAAAGTTGGGGTGCTAGATGTTCAGTCCAAACCACTCTGAAAATGAATCTGGCCTCTGTACTCTGACACTGAATTAAACCTCAGAGACAGAGTTTTGGTTGAAGTAGAAAAAAAAATAGCTTTATTGCTTTGCCAGGCAAAGGGGGCCAGAGCGGGCTAATGCCCTCAAAACTGTGTGTTCCCCCTTGGAGAGGGTAGTGAGAAGTTTTATAGTAATGGGTAAAGAGAGAGTGATCAGTTCATGGACATTCTTCTGGCTGGTTGGTTGTGAGGTAAGTAGGAATCAGCATCATCAACCTTCTGGTTCCAACAAGTCTGGGGTCTCTGTGCTTGTGGGCAGCATACCATTAACTTCTCCCACCTTGTGGGGATTTCAGTATCTGCAAAACAGCTCTAAGATACTGTTAAGTATGTCCCTTGGTGGGGAGCCAAGACCCTGCCCCAAGGCTGCACTATTGTTTCTTTTTTTTCTTTTTTCCTTGCAGTACGCGGGCCTTCCACTGCCGTGGCCTCTCCCATCGCGGAGCACAGGCTCCGGACGCACAGGCTCAGTGGCCATGGCCCAGCCGCTCCGCAGCATGTAGGATCCTCCCGGACTGGGGCACGAACCCGTGTCCCCCACATAGGCAGGCGGACTCCCAACCACTGCGCCACCAGGGAAGCCCTATTGTTTCTTTTGACTGTTCCTCCCTTGTCTCTGGATCCCCTCCTTTCCCTACCTACCTTCTCGGTTTCACAACTCCATTCTTGTGGGCCACTGAGAGGAGGTTTCTTTCTTCATTGGACAGTGGCTCATTCAGCTCTGCCATGGCCATGTTGTCATAGCGCTCTGCCAGCCTGGCTTTCTGCACTAGTTGCTCGTGGTCCACCATTTTAATGGGCTGGGTTGGGCCGGGCCAGAAGACCCGGGCAGACTAAAGGGCTCGGAAGGCAGCTGCAGTGCAGCTGGAGTCCCTGTGCCAGTGGGCCCAACCCATGAAGCAAGTGGCTGAGGGGATGGTGGCAGCATAGAGGCCCAAACTAATTTTTTTATGAGAGAAAAAAAGAAGACTAAATGGCAAAGTTTGTTCCCTTACATGTTATTTGCACGTTATTTTCCAATTTCTGGGCCTCCTTCATCTTTCTGATCTCTAAGGAAACTATATATTATTTATAGAAATATGAAGTTATAAAATAAAAAATTAAAATAAATAATTAGATATGACTCTTTCTTTCTAAAAATGAAGCTCACTAATATTCTCATGATAAGGGGTTGGAATCACCCTACTTAACCATTTACATCAAAACTAATTTAAAAAATACCAGCAATAGAAATATATCATATAATATTAATAATGGTTTCAGATAGAATCTTATAATATAAAAACTGGTTTAACACTCTAATTTCACAGATAATGAAACCAAGACTTAGAGAATAGTGTTCCAAATAGTTCCATGAGTGGCAAAGCCCAGGCTAGAACCTAGAACCTAGAACCTTTCATCTCCATCTCTCACTTTCCATTGTACCACACTCTTTGTTACATTTTTATAGATGTGGTATGAACATGGGTAAAAGCAAGAGGTATTTCATTTTCATAATGGAAGAATGACAATTCTCCTTTGCTTTCTCTGTTGGTGAGCTTCCTAATTTTGACTTCTGATCTGTATGCTGAATGGCATTTCCTTTCCTCTTCGCTGGAATTCAAAGGGCTAAAATTAGCAAGTGAAAACTTGAAGCAACATCCACTTATTCTCAATGAGATTACAGTCAAGATGCTTGTTGCATTGATTAAAAGATGTAACTCTAAGAGGAAAGAGCAAAAATAAGTCCAAAAGTTCTAGAGTGGAAAACTGAGAGACTCCAGAACAAGATGATACTTGTGCCATAAACCCCATCTGCAGCACAGTGCCATACAATCTGGAGAGAACCCCTAACTCCCAGTTTCTCCCTGAAGAGTTGATACTCTTGTATCAACTGTGGGCCTCCTGGGCACAAAAGTCTTTCTGTGTCCCCTATTTCTTTGATTACAGGAAATAGGCTTCATTCAGCCTCCATGACCTACACTGAGTTCCAATGGGCAGGTTCAAACAAGTTGCTAATTAGGGAAGGGAGGGGGATCCAGAGACAAGGGAGGAACAGTCAAAAGAAACAGTAGTGCAGCCTTGGGGCAGGGTCTTGGCTCCCCATCAAGGGACACACATCACAATATCTTAGAGCTGTTTTGCAGATACTGAAACCCCCACCAGGTGGGAGAAGTTAATGGTATGCTGCCCACAAGCACAGAGACCCCAGACTGGTTGGAACCAGAAGGTTGATGATGCTGATTCCTACTTACCTCACAACCAACCAGTCAGAAGAATGTCCAAGAGATGATCACGCCCTCTTTAAACCATTATTATAAAACTCCTCACTATGTCCTTCAGGCCAGGACACACAGTTTTGAGGGCATTAGCCCACTGTGGTCCCCTTTGGCAAAGTAATAAAGCTATTCTTCTCTACTTCACTCAAAACTCGGTCTCCAAGATTTAATTTGGTGTTGGGGTACAAAGACCAGATTCTGCTTCAGTTGAGGCACACCATTCTTCCTGGACGGTCATTATTAGCACTAAGCAGAAGACGTCTGTAAATGGTAATGAGAAAAAGATAGAGATTGTCCATGCTTACCGGGAAAAAAAGGAGGAGTTGGAGGTGGTATGTCAGGATGTGCTGAGCCTGCTGGATAACTACCTGATCAAGAATTTCAGTGAGACCTAGTGTGAGAGCAAAGTGTTTTACCTGAAGATGAAAGGGGACTATTACTGCTACCTGGACGAATTCACCACTGGAGAGAATAGGGCGACCATTGTGGAGTCATCTGAGAAAGCCTATAGCAATGCCCATGAGATCAGCAAGGAGAACATGCAGCCCACTCACCCCATTAAATTAGGCTTGGCCCTTAACTACTCCATTTTCTACTATGAAATCCAGAGTGCCCCAGAGCAAGCCTGCCACTTGGCCAAGACTGCTCTCGATGACACCATCACCGAGCTCTAGACGCTCTCAACAGGACTCCTACGGGGACTCCACACTCATCATGCAGCCCTTCTGCAACCTCTTGCTCTAGACAAGTGATCAGCAAGACCATGACGGGGGAGAAGGCAACAATTAAGGCCCCCAGGTGGACTGGCAGGGCACGCTGATGTTACTACTGCAGTCTTTATTTTTTACCATGAGTTGAGTGTTGGGTGGGGGAGGGTAAGGGAGGGATGACCTTGCTAGGGAAAAACCCATGACCTGTGCTGTCTTTGATCGCCTCTTTGACAATTTTGCTAAAATTCCACTAGTGGAAAGTCAGGCTAGCTGTGCTTGTATTGGAATAGCAGCCTCACATTGGCATATGGGCTGTTATGTAGCTTAATGCAAGTGGAGCTGTCTTTAACTTATTGCTAGAGAACAGGGTTTTAAGATGAAAAGAATACTTAAATGGAATGGCCCTTGTTCAATAAGTCTTGTGGTTCCAGTAAGGATTTTGGGTACTTTCTATCTCATCTGTTTTAGCTGTGCATTTTTTTTAGGGTATACTCTACCACAGGGGTCCACAGCATTTTTGACACCAGAGACTGGTTTTGTGGAAGACAATTTTTCCACTGATGGGGGGTAGGGAAGGACGATGGTTCAGGCGGTAATGCGAGCAATGGGGAGCGGCAGATGAAGTTTTGCTCACTTACCTGTCACTCACCCCCTGCTGGGCGGCCTGGTTCCTAACAGGACCGGTACCGGTCCACAGACCAGGGCCTGGGAACCCCTGCTCTACCAGACATGGAATAGTTTAAAACCCAAGCTGATAGACTTTGAACATGATGTATATTTATCCTTGTGGTTTAGGCCTTGCCAGTTTTCACAAGTTTCTACTCAGTTGACAATATTGACACTGAATTGCCATTTATAGTATTTCTACATTATAGCCATATGTAACATCAAGCCACTGATTGTGTATTTTTCTTTATTTTGGCTTTTACATCCTCCTTAGTCAGCCTTATCCAGGTTGGTTTTACTGTTATCTGTCTCCTAGGCCAGAAGACTTGCCTGAGGAGAATCAAAGCTACTTTTTAAAGGTTTTGGTTAATAGGTGCTTGGCAGATGGCTGTGGAATTTTTGTGCTTCTTTCTTCTTAATTAAATCCACCACAAAAATTGTTAATCACTTTAATAGAAACGTTAAACACCACAAAAATAGAGAAAATTCAGGTCTGTATCTCATTTCTTGTGTTGATATTTCCACGGAAATCCTGATTTTTAAGCTGCTCCTTCCTCTGGGATTACACTGCTGTTTCAATCCTCACTTGAGTCTTCCCCACTGTACCTTATGCTGACGGAACTGACTAGGGTAGATTGAAAAGCTGTTGGATTGTAGAAGTTGGCGGTCATTTTGAGAGAGTTCATGGTGCAGTGTGTGAAAATTCAGGTGCTAGGAGCTTACTGGTAGAAAAATCCTATAGGAAGAGTTCATAAACATTCTGTCCAATTTCAGAGCCTTGTAAGTGTGTCAGTTTTTCCTCCCTGAAAACACTCCTTCCCCAAATAATTGTTGTAGGAAAATAAACTAAAATCATTATCAGATAATAAATACTTAACTCCTATTTGACCAAAACTTTTACTATGTATTTTTTTTCTTCTTAATGAAAGCGTAGAAGCTGGAGACTGATTTCTCTTATGCCATCTGTGCATGTTTTAGAATTGTAGGAAACCACAATGCTATTTCCACAAGTTTGTTTCAGTGAGCCTTAGGTCCTTCCTTCTCATTTTGGATAAGTCTTTCTAAACACATGACCTATTGCATATGCGTTCAGCCTTTTTTATTAAGATCAGTAACAGCATGAACTCCCAAGATAGGGAGCGACACCAGATTCGTTTGTCTCTTTGTTTTATTTAGGCAAGGAAAGGAATGAGTAATGATTGAGGAAAACCTGACAGCTGTTTTTGCTAAAACCAAATTGGAGCTTCCAATTGTGAAATGCACACGCTGACCAGGATCCAGGTGACAGTGAAATAGAAGAATGTGACAATGTTCTGTCACGTGGCACAGTTTACCCAGCATGACTTTCCTTAGAAGGTCCTGTGCATATACTAGAGAGAAAGTCCCAACCAACCAAACCTACCAGAAGAACTAGCAGAAGAGAGTTTTACAGCTTCTGTGCCCTAACAGGAGTCTTAAGTCAATACCATGGATGGGAACAGATTTGGGGGGTAGGTGGGGCTTTCCTTAATTTATCTTCATGTCCAGTGAGCAATGTTGTGTCCTTCCTTGTAGCATTTGGAAATGATTTACTTGAATTACAAAACCCATTTTTCTTTTAAATTTCAGCTTCAGCTGTGGTTGCTTTTTAGAATAATGCAAGGTAAAACCATATCTGAGGGACTTCCCTGGTGGCACAGTGGTTGAGAGTCCGCCTGCCGATGCAGGGGACACGGGTTCGTGCCCCGGTCTGGGAAGATCCCACATGCCGCGGAGCGGCTGGGCCCATGAGCCATGGCCGCTGAGCCTGCGCGTCCAGAGCCTGTGCTCCGCAATGGGAGAGGCCACAACAGTGAGAGGTCTGCATACCGCAAAAAAAAAAAAAAAAAAAAAAAAACCATATCTGAGGGCTAAAAATGAAGAGGGAATGGGAGGAGACGATATTTAAACAGTTTGAATGGTTTCTTTTCTTTTCTTTATTTTTAAAGAAATGCGCTTGTCTATGATGATGTCTCTCCAGTGAAAGGATTACTCCTCCATTACTCTCTTGATACAATATTGTGCATGTTGTATGTCTATACAGTGGCTTGAAATTTATTAACTTATACTGTACGTGTTTTGTATTCCTATGACAAAAAAATTGTCTTCAAAATTTTTAAAGTTTTCTTTATTTAATTTTTCCTCTTGAGGGTAAAGTTTGCTCTTCCAAATAGTGATTGTAACAAATTGATCTATTTTGGAAGTTGCTACAGTGACATGCAGTTATATATTTTGTTTTTAAAGGGGAGAGGGAGTAAAAGAAACACCAGTGTTAGCTTAATCTTAATGTCTGGTGTTTGTCATGGTGAAATTATAACTATTACAGTGCAGGAGAACAATGAATATGTTCTCTGAGGCTTTGTGCTTTTTGTCAAGTTATGCAGTGAACTATTTCTAAGGTCTATTCAGTGATTATTTTTCCAAATCCGTGTTTCTCTAAGAAATCATTTCACACATGAACCATTCTTAGCAGTTTTCCTCAGTGGTGGAATATCATGAATGTGAGTCATTATGTAACTGCCCTACATTGAGCAAATAAACTTACAGATCTGAAAAAAAGAAATTTTTAATTAATAAATAAATTTGGTTCTATGGTACTTTCAATTATGTTTTGTTGAATTTATCTGTAAGTGTTAAATTCTTCTATTACCTTGGATAACAAAGATGAAGGGCATAAATTCATGGGATTGGGAAGGGCAGCTCTTATTGATAGTTGTATCTTTAGCTCCAAGCGTAGTACCTGGGATACATTAGATGGGCATTAACTATTTGCAAAATGAAAAAATAAGTAAACTTCAGAGATGCTGGGAAGGGGATTTAATGAAAGAACAAATTCCAGATGATGACATTGGATGTTGTGATGTCTGATTATAGATCTTTAAATATAAAGGTCAAAGAAGGCTTTGAAGATAGCATAATCATCCTGTAGAATCCAAACTGCACAGAAATCAAATGAAAACATCTTTAATTAGTATCAGAAATTATCCTCAAGTTTTACACAATTAAAATGGATGAGAGGTTTTTTTTTCATGCAATTTAATCTACCCAGTGAGATTGGTGCACCTCTATGTGGTTTGCCCAACCCATCACTGAGGGTATATAAAAGTCCCAAGGAAGCTGGTGATAGTCATACTTAGGAAACTTGCCCTTGATATGCAAACAACTCTACAGTTCCTAACACCATGAGTTACTATGGCAGCTACTACAGAGGTCTGGGCTAGGGATATGGCTATGGCTGTGGCTAGAGAAGTGGCAGCTTCTGCAGACTGAGCTATGGCTGAGGCCATGGAGGCTACAGATACAGCTGTTGCCGCCCATCATGCTATGGAAGATATGGATTCTCTAGCGTCTACTGCAAGAGTGAACTCATTCTTCTAACCACAGGAATCATCATATCATCCTGATTTAGTTCTACATTCATGTGCTTTTGTCCCCATACAACAGTGTGTAGCTGCTTTCTTGATAAAACCAGTAGAGGATGACATGCGAGCTCTTCAAAATCAGGACTCATTTCCGGCAGCAAACACCAGAAGCAGGAACAGCAGCAAAGGGAATGATCTGGAATCTCACCTTTCAAGCTGTTCAGCCCTCTCTTTCCTTTTAATATACCAAGATGTTACGAACTCCCATATTTCAATAAACTAATTTCAATAGCAGAGCAAACATATAGTTTCGTCTCCATTCATTTATTTTACAGAACTAGACCTAAGTTCTCTGGGGACAGGTGACTACGATTGCTTATTCATCATTGTATGCTCTGTGCTCATGACAATACCTAGTACATATAAGGCAGTCAAATATTGTTTGCAGATTAAGAAACTTGTTCATGGTTTTCTATAATATAGAGCCTTTTTTGTTTTTTTTTTTTTTTGCGGTACGCGGGCCTCTCACTGTTGTGCCCTCTCCCGTTGCAGAGCACAGGCTCCAGACATGCAGGCTCAGCGGCCATGGCTCGGCATGTGGGATCTTCCTGGACTGGGGCACGAACCCATGTCCCCTGCATCGGCAGGCGGACTCTCAACTACTGCACCACTAGGGAAGCCCTAGAGCATTTTTAATTTTCCCAATAATTATCTGGAACCTCATCCTAATTTTGGAATCATGACGTCTGTTCACTGACCCTATTTCTTCCCCCCCACACCCACACATTACCGTTGAACATCTCTCCCCCAGGTATAATTTCTGTTTGTCCCAGGAGCTTAAAAATACCTCAACAGTTCCATAGTTGAGTAGCACTCTATATGTTCCCCTTACGGAGTCAGGCAGAATACCTTGCAATTTGTCAAAAAGCATAAGTTAAAAATTGTTTGCTGTCAAAGCAAGACATAGGGTAGGAAAAGATATTTGCAAAATATATCACTGGCAAACTTGTGCTCCTGGGCACCACTGGAAACAACCCAAATGTTTGTCAACAGTAAAATAGAAAAATAAATTGTCGTATATTCTTACAAAAGAATACTACATGGCAATGACAATCACCAATCTAGAGTAACATCTAGAGCTTGCTGCGTGTTCTGGAGCTACAAGCAACGATCTGGATAAATCTCATAACCACAGTGTTAAGTGAGGGAACCCAGGCATAATAGGATAGAATATGAGCCTATTTATTTACATTCCTAGATAGAAAAACCTAGAACACGGGGTTAGCAGTCAGAATAGTGGTCACCTTTGAGGAAGTGGTATCTGGGATAGGACCTGAGTGGGGTCTTCTAAGGTGCTGGAAATATTGCATTTTTTTAACCCATGGGTTTTTCAAATGCTCTCATTGTGATAAGTCATTGAGCTGACATAGTTTTGTGTATTTTTCTGCATGTCTGTTATATTCCAATTGAAAATAGTTAAAAATTGATAACACTGTACGATTTAAAACGAGTCAGCTAAGAACAGACAGTTCAAATTATTTACCAGACTCTTTTTTGAGTACCTACTCTGTATCCTTACAGGCTAGGATATATGGGAGTTTCAAATGACATTGCTTTTTGTGTTAAGACACTCAAAATCTAGCCATCTCTAGTAGAGGTATATGTGGGAGAGGGAGGCATGAGAAGGAGGTGATGAGTTCCTGCTCTAAAATCTAGGAGAGAATTAGGGAAGTTTTTCCTCATTACCTATGCTCCAACTTTAGGGTATCGACACATGTTTGGTATCTTTACTTTAATCACAGAACTAATCATACATGAAGGAATAAGAGAAAAATTTAAACAGTAACTACAGAAAAAATGAAGTGAAGCACCTGAATTAAGAAACCTTCTTACCTATTTGTTTCTCTTTTTAGTTTGTATTGCAAGTACATTCTGCTCGATGAATACTGATTTTATTTGCATGCATTAATGTTCTGCTGGTGATATAAGTAGGGGATGGGTATTATTAGCTGAGAAAAAAATGTACAAAAAAATTCTACAGGGAATTCCCTGGAGGTCCAGTGGTTAGGATTCCACGCTTCCACTGCAGAGGACCTGGGTTCCATCCCTAGTCAGGGAATTAGGATACTACAAGTCACACGGCATGGGCAAAAAATAAAAAAAAAGTAAAAACTTCTAGAAAGAACATTAATAGAACTTCAATGGGAATTTTGATGCCTAAAAGTTGTTCTAGAATGATTTTTTAAATTATATAGTAGGCTAAATTATCCTTTGATATTGTCTGAGAAAAGCTGTTATACTGTTGTGGAAGATACAAATATATTGAAGAAAATGGTGTCCGCCATTCTTTGAATTAACTTTAAGAGTAATTTATTCACTCTATTAAAGAGGTTTGGAAAAGTAAAGCTATAAAGTTAATGTTCTTTGTGTCACTGAAAGCTATTTTAGTTAGGTATTAATAATTTTCAAATAAAGCCTTTAGTGTTTCCATAGTGTGCCTGATGGATTTGGAATAGCAGTTCAGAGCTTTAACAAACTTGATGTGGATGTCAAGCCTTCCGCATCCTATTGAATATGTCTGAAAAATGTATATGGAAAAACAATGACTTGGTAACCAAGAGTTACTCATGGGGACTGTTCAATGAAGGTCACCACAAATCTTGCCAGGCAGTTTCTTTTTTTTCTTTTTTTCTTTTTTTTTTTTTTTTACATCTTTATTGGAGTATAATTGCTTTACAATGGTGTGTTAGTTTCTGCTTTATAACAAAGTGAATCAGTTATACATACACATATGTTCCCATATCTCTTCCCTCTTGCGTCTCCCTCCCTCCAACCCTCCCTATCCCACGCCTCTAGGTGGTCACAAAGCACCGAGCTGATCTCCCTGTGCTATGATGCTACTTCACACTAGCTATCTATTTTACGTTTGGTAGTGTATATATGTCCATGCCACTCTCTCGCTTTGTCACAGCTTACCTTTCCCCCTCCCCATATCCACAAGTCCATTCTCTAGTAGGTCTGTGTCTTTATTCCTCTCTTACCCCTAGGTTCTTCATGACATTTTTTTCTTCTTAAATTCCATATATATGTGTTAGCATATGGTATTTGTCTTTCTCTTTCTGACTTACATCACTCTGTATGACAGACTCTAGGTCCACCCACCTCATTACAAATAGCTCAATTTCATTTCTTTTTATGGCTGAGTAATATTCCATTGTATATATGTGTCACATCTTCTTTATCCCTTCATCCTATGATGGACACTTAGGGTTTTTCCATCTCCTGGCTATTGTAAATAGAGCTGCAATGAACATTTTGGTACATGACTCTTTTTGAATTATGGTTTTCTCAGGGTATATGCCCAGTAGTGGGATTGCTGGGTCATATGGTAGTTCTATTTGTAGTTTTTGAAGGAACCTCCGTACTGTTCTCCATAGTGGCTCTACCAATTCACGTTTCCACCAGCAGTGCAAGAGTGTTCCTTTTTCCCCACACCCTCTCCAGCATTTATTGTTTCTAGATTTTTTGATGATGGCCATTCTGACTGGTGTGAGATGATATCTCATTGTAGTTTTGATTTGCATTTTTCTAATGATTAATGATGTTGAGCATTGTTCATGTGTTTGTTGGCAATCTGTATATCTTCTTTGGAGAAATGTCTACTTAGGTCTTCTGCACATTTTTGGATTGGGTTGTTTGTTTTTTTGTTATTGAGCTGCATGAGCTGCTTGTAAATTTTGGAGATTAATCCTTTGTCAGTTGCTTCATTTACAAATATTTTTTCCCATTCTGAGGGTTGTCTTTTGGTCTTGTTTATGGTTTCCTTTGCTGTGCAAAAGCTTTGAAGTCTCATTAGGTCTCATTTGTTTATTTTTGTTTTTATTTCCATTTCTCTAGGAGGTGGGTCAAAAAGGATCTTGCTGTGATTTATGTCATAGAGTGTTCTGCCTATGTTTTCCTCTAAGAGTTTGATAGTGTCTGACCTTATATTTAGGTCTTTAATCCATTTTGAGCATATTTTTGTGTATGGTATTAGGGAGTGTTCTAATTTCATACTTTTACATGTACCTGTCCACTTTTTCCAGCACCACTTATTGAAGAGGCTGTCCTTTCTCCACTGTACATTCCTGCCTCCTTTATCAAAGATAAGGTGACAATGTATGCGTGGGTTTATCTCTGGGCTTTCTATCCTGTTCCATTGATCTATCTTCTGTTTTTGTGCCAGTACCATGCTGTCTTGATTACTGTAGCTTTGTAGTATAGTCTGAAGGTCAGGAAGCCTGATTCCTCTGGCTCCATTTTTCGTTCTCAAGATTGCTTTGGATATTCAGGGTCTTTTGTGTTTCCATACAAATTGTGAAATTTTTTGTTCTACTTCTGTGAAAAATGTCAGTGGTAGTTTGACAGGGATTGCATTGAATCTGTAGATTGCTTTGAGTAGTATAGTCATTTTCACAATGTTGATTCTTCCAATCCAAGAACATGGTATATCTCTCCATCTGTTTGTATCATCTTTAATTTCTTTCATCAGTGTCTTCTAATTTTCTGCATACAGGTCTTTTGTCTCCTTAGGTAGGTTTATTCCTAGATATTTTATTCTTTTTGTTGCAATGGTAAATGGGAGTGTTTTCTTGATTTCAGTTTTGGAGTTTTCATCACTAGTGTATAGGAATGCCAGAGATTTCTGTGCATTAATTTTGTATCCTGCTACTTTACTAAATTCATTGGTTAGCTCTAGTAGTTTTCTGGTGGCATCTTTAGGATTCTCCATGTATAGTATCATGTCATCTGCAAATAGTGACAGCTTTACTTCTTCTTTTCTGATTTGGATTCCTTTTATTCCTTTTCTTCTCTGATTGTTGTGGCTAAAACTTCCAAAAGTATGTTGAATAAGAGTGGTGAGGGTGGGTAACCTTGTCTTGTTCCTGATCTTAGTGGAAATGCTTTCATTTCTTCACCATTGAGGATGATGTTGGCTATGGGTTTGTCATATATGGCCTTTATTATGTTGAGGAAATTTCCCTCTATGCTTACTTTCTGCGGGGTTTTATCATAAATGGTGCTGAATTTTTTCGAGATTTTTCTCTGCATCTATTGAGATGATCATATGGTTTTTCTCCTTCAATTTGTTAATATGGTGTATCACGTTGATTGATTTGCATATATTGAAGAATCCTTGCATTCCTGGAATAACCCCCACTTGATCATGGTGTATGATCCTTTTAATGTGCTGTTGGATTCTGTTTGTTAGTATTTGGTTGAGGATTTTTGCATCTATGTCCATCAGTGATATTGGCCTGTAGTTTTCTTTCTTTGTGACATCCTTGTCTGGTTTTGGTATCAGGGTGATGGTGGCCTCGTAGAATGAGTTTGGGAGTATTCCTCCCTCTGCTGTATTTTGGAAGAGTTTGAGAAGGATAGGTGTTAGCTCTTCTCTTAATGTTTAATAGAATTCGCCGGTGAAGCCATCTGGTCCTTGGCTTTTGTTTGTTGGAAGATTTTTAATGACAGTTTCAATTTCAATGCTTGTGATTGGTCTGTTCATATTTTCAATTTCTTCCTGATTCAGTCTTGGCAGGTTGTGCATTTCTAAGAATTTGTCCATTTCTTCCAGGTTGTCCATTTTATTGGCATAGAGTTGCTTGTAGTAATCTCTCATGATCTCCTTTATTTCTGCAGTGTCAGTTGTTCTCCTTTTTCATTTCTAATTCTATTGATTTGAGTCTTCTCCCTTTTTTTCTTGATGAGTCTGGCTAATGGTTTATCTATTTTGTTTATCTTCTCAAAGAACCAGCTTTTAGTTTTATTGATCTTTGCTATCGTTTCCTTCATTTCTTTTTCATTTATTTCTGATCTGATCTTTATGATTTCTTTCCTTCTGCTAACTTTGGGGTTTTTTTTTCTTGTTTCTCTAATTGCTTTAGGTGCAAGGTTAGGTTGTTTATTTTAGATGTTTCTTGTTTCTTTAGGTAGGCTTGTATTGTTATAAAATTCCCTCTTAGAACTGCTTTTGCTGCATCCCATAGGTTTTGTGTTGTCGTGTCTCCATTTTCATTTGTTTCTAGATATTTTTTTATTTCCTCTTTGATTTCTTCAGTGATCACTTCGTTATTAAGTAGTGTATTGTTTAGCCTCCATGTGTTTGTATTTTTTACAGAACTTTTCCTGTAATTGATATCTAGTCTCATACCGTTGTGGTCGGAAACAATACTTGATACAACTTCAATTTTCTTAAATTTACCGAGGCTTGATTTGTGATCTAAGATATGATCTATCCTGGAGAATGTTCCATGAGCATTTGAGAAAAATGTGTATTCTGTTGTTTTTGGATGGAATGTCCTATAAATATCAATTATGTCCATATTGTTTAATGTATCATTTAAAGCATGTGTTTCCTTATCTATTTTCATTTTGGATGATCTGTCCATTGGTGAAAGTGGGGTGTTAAAGTGCCCTCTTATGACTGTGTTACTGTCGATTTCCCCTTTTATGGCTGTTAGTATTTGCCTTATGTATTGAAGTGCTCCTATGTTGGGTACATAAATATTTACAGATGTTATATCTTCTTCTTGGATCGATCCCTTGATCATTATGTAGTGTCCTTCTTTGTCTCTTCTAATAGTCTTTATTTTAAAGTCTATTTTGTCTGATATGAGAATTGCTACTCCAGCTTTCTTTTACTTTCCATTTGCATGGAATATCTTTTTCCATCCCCTTACTTTCAGTCTGTATGTTTCTCTAGGTCTGAAGTGGGTCTCTTGTAGACAGCATATATATGGCTCTTGTTTTTGTATCCATTCAGCCAGTCTGTGTCTTTTGGTGGGAGCATTTAATCCATTTACATTTAAGGTAATTATTGATATGTATGTTCCTATTCCCATTTTCTTAATTGTTTTGGGTTCATTATTGTACGTCATTTCCTTCTCTTTTGTTTCTTGCCTCAAGAAGCTTCTTTAGCATTTGTTGTAAAGCTGGTTTGGTGGTGCTGAACTCTCTCAGCTTTTGCCTGTCTGTAAAGGTATTAATTTCTCCATCAAATCTGAATGAGATCCTTGCTTGGTACAGTAATCTTGGTTGCAGGTGTTTCTCCTTCATCACTTTCAGTATGTCCTGCCACTCCCTTCTGGCTTGCAGAGTTTCTGCGGAGAGATCAGCTATTAACCTTATGGGGATTCCCTTGTGTGTTATTTATTGTTTTTCCCTTGCTGCTTTTAATATGTTTTCTTTGTATTTAATTTTTGACAGTTTGATTAATATATGTCTTGGCATGTTTCTCCTTGGATTTATCCTGTATGGGACTCTCTGTGCTTCCTGGACTTGATTAACTATTTCCTTTCCCATATTAGGGAAATTTTCAACTATAATCTCTTCAAATATTTTCTCAGTCCCTTTCTTTTTCTCTTCTTCTTCTGGAACCCCTATAATTCGAATGTTGGTGTGTTTAATATTTTGTAAGAAGTCTCTGAGACTGTCCTCATTTCTTTTCATTCTTTTTTCTTTATTCTGCTCTGCAGTAGTTATTTCCACTATTTTATCTTCCATGTCACTTTTCCCTTCTTCTGCCTCAGTTATGCTGCTACTGATCCCATCTAGAGTATTTTTAATTTCATTTATTGTGTTGTTCATCATTGCTTGTTTCCTCTTTAGTTCTTCTAGGTGCTTGTTAAATGTTTCTTGCAGTTTGTCTATTCTACTTCCAAGATCTTGGATCATCTTTACTATCATTATTCAGAATTCTTTTTCAGGTAGACTGCCTATTTCATCTTCATTTGTTAGGTCTGGTGGGTTTTTATCTTGTTCCTTCATCTGTTGTGTGTTTTTCTGTCTTCTCATTTTGCTTCTCTTACTGTGTTTCAGGTCTGCTTTTTGCAGGCTGCAGGTTCATAGTTTCCATTGTTTTTGGTGTCTGTCCCCACTGGCTAAGGTTGGTTCAGTGGATTGTGAAGGCTTCCTGGTGGAGGAGACTAGTGCCTGTGTTCTGGTGGAGGAGAGGCTGGATCTTGTCTTTCTGGTGGGCAGGTCCATGTCTGGTGGTGTGTTTTGGGATCTGTGGACTTATTATGATTTTAGGTAGTCTCTCTGCTAATGAGTGGCATTGTGTTCCTGTCTTGCTAGTTGTTTGGCATAGGATGTCCAGCACTGTAGCTTGCTGGTCATTGAGTGAAGCTGGGTGCTAGTGTTGAGATGGAGATATCTGGGAGATTTTTGCTGTTTTATATTATGTGGAGCTGGGAGGTCTCTTGTGGACCAGTGTCCTGAAGTTGGTTCTCCCACCTCAGAGGCACGGCACTGACTCCTGGCTGCAGCACCAAGAGCCTTTCATCCACACAGCTCAGAATAAAAGGGAGAAAAAGTAGAAAGAAAGAAAGGAAAAAAGGAAGAAAGAAAGAAAGAAAGGGAGAGAGAGAGAGAAAGAAAGGAAGGAAGGAAGGAAGAAGGAAGAAAGGGAGGAAGGAAGAAAGGAGGAAGGGAGGGAGGGAGGGAAGAAAGAAGAAAGGAAGGAAGGAGGGAAGAAGTAAGGAAGGTAGAAGGGAGGGAGGGAGGGAGGAAGGAGGGAAGGAAAGAAAGAAAGAAAAAGAAAGAAAGAAGATAAAGTAAGATAAAATAAAATAAAGTTATTAAAATAAAAAATAATTATTAAGAAAAAAATTTTTTTAAGAATTAAAAAAACAAAAACGGACAGATAGGGTTTCCCTCGTGGTGCAGTGGTTGAGAGTCCGCCTGCCAATGCAGGGGACACGGGTTCGTGCGCCTGTCCGGGAGGATCCCATGTGCCGCCGAGCGGCTGGGCCCGTGAGCCGTTGTCGCTGAGCCTGCGCGTCCAGAGCCTGTGCCGGAGCCTGTGCTCTGCAATGGGAGAGGCTACAACAGTGAGAGGCCCGCGTACCGCAAAAAAAAAAAAAAAAAAACGGACGGATAAAACCCTAGGACAAATGGTGGAAGCAAATCTATACAGACAAAATCTCACACAGAAGCATACACATACACCCTCACAAAAAGAGGAAAAGGGGAAAAAATCATAAATCTTGCTCTCAAAGTCCACCTCCTCAATTTGGGATGATTCATTGTCTATTCAGGTATTCCACAGATGCAGGGCACATCAAGTTGATTGTGGAGCTTTAATCCGCTGCTTCTGAGGCTGCTAGGAGAGATTTCCCTTTCTCTCCTTTGTTCGCACAGCTCCTGGGGCTCAGCTTTGGATTTGGCCCCGCCTCTGCGTGTAGGTCGCCGGAGGGCGTCTGTTCTTCGCTCAGACAGGACGGGGTTAAAGGAGCCCCTGATTCGGGGGCTCTGGCTCACTGAGGCCGGGGGGAGGGAGGGGCACGGAGTGCAGGGCGAGCCTGCGGTGGCAGAGGCCGGCGTGACGTTGCACCAGCCTGAGGCACGCTGTGCCTTCTCCCAGGGAAATTTTCCCTGGATCCCGGGACCCTGGCAGTGGCGGGCTGCACAGGCTCCCCGGAATGGGTGTGTGGATATGACCTGAGTTCGCACACAAGCTTCTTTGGTGGCAGCAGCAGCAGCCTTAGCGTCTCATGCCCGTCTCTGGGGTCCGCGCTTTTAGCCGCGCCTCGCGCCCTTCTCTGGAGCTCCTTGAAGCAGCGCTCTTAATCCCCTCTCCTCGCTCACCAGGAAACAAAGAGGGAAGAAAAAGTCTCTTGCCTCTTCTGCAGGTCCAGACTTTTCCCCGGACTTCCTCCTGGTTAGCCATGGTGCACTAACCCCCTTCAGGCTGTGTTCACGCCGCCCACCCCAATCCTCTCCCTGCGCTCAGACCGAAGCCCGAGCCTCAGCTCCCAGCCCCGCCCGCCCTGGCGGGTGAGCAGACAAGCCTCTCGGGCTGGTGAGTGCCGGTCAGCACAGATCCTCCATACGGGAATCTCCCCACTTTGCCCTCCGCACCCCTGTGGCTGCACTCTCCTCCACTGCCCTGAAGCTTCCCCCCCTCCGCCACCTGCAGTCTTCACCCGCGAAGGAGCTTCCTAGTGTCCTGAAACCTTTCCTCCTTCACGGCTCCCTCCCACTGGTGCAGGTCCCGTCCCTATTCTTTTGTCTCTGTTTATTCTTTTTTTCTTTTGCCCTACCCAGGTACGTGGGGAGTTTCTTGCCTTTTGGGAGATCTGAGGTCTTCTGCCAGCATTCAGTAGGTGTTCTGTAGGAGTTGTTCCGCATGTAGATGTATTTCTGGTGTATCTGTGGGGAGGAAGGTGATCTCCGCGTCTTACTCTTCCGCCATCTTCCCAGGCAGTTTCTTTTATGACCCCACTGCTGGCTAATATCTTCTACTTGACAGAAGAAATATACCACACATAAGCCTCTCCCTAAATCCAGCTTTCCCTGAATGTTTGCTGAGATTTATCTCACATAAGATGGATTAAACTTTCAAGGCTTGGAAAAAAACTGTGCATTCATTTCCAACTTACCAGCTAAATAGTGTGCCAATCTCATGTCATACTGTCAAGGAAGGCTTCAAAGATCATTCTGATGCCCCAGGAAGGGGTAGCATTCCATGCCACCACCCAAGGTGCTAAGCCTGAGGCTTTAAAACCACCCTTACATGCTCAAATTGAAACTGGCATTAATCATCTCGGCTATAATAAGTTTCAGGCCACCTGTTAGGAATAATTTTTCAGCGTTGCTTGCGAATTTGGAAGGTGCTTAGAAGTAGTAAAAAAAGAAAAAAGGAAACTATGTGTTTTGCAAATGCCCCTGATTTATTGGTTATTTTCTTATCTATTATAACTGGACTATAAATGATAAATACCTATAAATAAAGATGTATGCTTTTGCTAGGTCCTCTATAATGTCTAATTTGTGGTAAGACCATTGAATCCCAGTTGACTTCAGATCAAGGACTATTTGTATTTATGACTTGAAATAATGTTTCTGTAGTAGGATAGCTAGACTATGCTGCTGTAACAAATACACCCTCAATTCTCAGTGGCTTAATCCAGTAAGGTTTATTTATGAGTTTTGTCTCAGTCTTATACAAGTCAGGCAGCTCTCCTTGGGGCTCTTCGGCAATTGCTTAGGGATCTGAGCCTATTCCATCCTGTATCTTATTGTTCTAGTCATGCTGAAGGGAGAGGAGAGAACATGGAGAAGTCAAACCTTCTCTTCACTGCTTGGGATGGGATGTAACACATTAGTTCTGTTCACTTTCCCATTGGTGAGAGTTCAGTCACATGTCTCTATGTGTCCAGGAGTGGGTGACTCAGTAGTCTCTGCTCTGGCCACTTTCCTCAACCAGAGCTGGATTGTTTTGCACATCTAAGGGGGCCCTTTGCTCCATTTTGAAACTAATTTGTTGGTTTAACCCAAATGTAAATGTGATGGAGAAATCTTGGGTTCTGTCATCCAAAGCTTGGCCCAGCTTTGTTGCACTTACTTCTTTAATGTGCATTTCTTATATGTCCTTATTCGTTGATCCAAGTCAATTTGGGTCAGTTCATTGACCCAAGTCAATGAAAAACAAACAAACAAACATTGGCAAAATGGAGCCAAATATAGCTTTATGGTATGTGTTGGAGATGACTTTCAATGTTAGCTACCATTCATTCAGTTAGTCATTCATCCTTTCGAATAATATTGAACACTGACCTGTTCTTGACACCATGCAAAGCATATGGGAAGTGGTTATTAGAACTCCCTGCCCCTAAGTAGATGACAATCTAAAGAAAGTAAAGCTTAGGGAGATTTAGCAACTTATCTCATTTTAAACACAGATCCAGTCAAATTACAGAGCTGGAATTTGAAACCAAGTCAGCTTCACCAAAACCCACGTTCCTAAATGTTATGCCTTACTTCCTCTGTGACAGGCAGAATTTCTGCAATGGCCTACAGAAAAATATTCTTCCCTGAATCCGTAGAAGCTGGCAATTTGAGGAAATATCACTCCCGTGATTGTGTTATATTGTGACACAGTTAACCCTTATTTGGGTGGGCTCGACTAATCAATGACTCCTTGATAGCAGAGAGTTTCTAGACAGGTAGCAGAAAAGGAATTCTGAGATTCAATGCATGAGGGAAATTCAATACAGTTGCTGGCTTTGAAGATGAAAGGGGCCCCATCTGAAGCAACCTGGGCACCCTCTAAGGAGCAGATAGCAGCTCTTAGCTAACGGCCAGAAAGGAAACAGGCGCCTCAGACCTATAACCACAACCTGATTGAGCTTGGAATTAGTTTCATATCCTGAGCCTCCAGATAACAGCTCAGCCAGGCTGACTTTGGTCTTGTGAAATCCTAGGTAAAGAACCCAGTCAAGCTCACTAAATTTCTGACCTACAGAATTGTGAGATAATAAGATGTGTTGTTTAAGCTGCTAAATATAGAGTAACTTGTTTTACAGTAATAGAAAACTAATGTATTCCCTCAGATTTAAAAAAGAATCCATCATTCTACCTTCTTTGGGTAATTTGATCAATCAATTGTGAATCGAAACATGTCGTAGATGAACAGATGAAGATGTGGTATATGCGTCTTCTGTATATATTCAGTATATATAAAACAGAATAATACTTAGCCATAAAAAAGAAGGAAATAGTGCCATTTGTAGCAACATGGATGGACCTAGAGATTATCATACTAAGTAAAGCAAGTCAGACAGAGAAAGACAAATATCATATGATATTACTTATGTGAGGATTCTAAAAAATAATAATACAAAGAAACTTGTTTACAAAACAGAAATAGACTCATATAGAAAACAAACTTATGGTTACCAAAGGGTAAAGGTGGGGGAGGGAGGGATGAATTAGGAGTTTGTGATTAACAGATGCACACTACTATATATAAAATAGATAAAAAACAAGGACCTACTGTATAGCACAGGGAACTATATTGAATATCTTGTAATAACCTATAATGGAAAAGAATCTGAAAAAGATTATATATATATATATATAACTGAATCACTTTGCTGTACACCTGAAACTAACACAACATTGTAAATCACCTATACTTCAATACAAAAAAAAAGATTAAAATGAGCTGTCCTATCTTCTACCAAAATTTCTCCATAGTTTTTCTAAAATTACCATGAGAAAATTTCATGGAGGCCAATTCTACCTGCACTTCAGATACATACTTTGAATGGCTCTTAATATTCAGTGAGGTGCTTTCATACATATTTCTCTTTGGGGAACCAGGAATGGCAGGTGTCTCTGAGCCCTTTGCCAGCGAGGAAACAGAAGTCCAGAGGTTAGGAGACTTGCATAATGCCACATAGGAAACTAGTAATAGATTTGGATTGTTTAAACGTGTTTTTATTTACTTAAAAAAAATCTTCTTTCCTTTAAGAAGCATGATTCCTAAATCTTACTCTTTGGGGCAAAATTACCTCTAAAGATGGAGCTAATGTCTGACGCAGTTCTGACATTTACATAGGGAAATGTTTTACAGTTTGTTTTTCTACTCTCATTTTTAGACATATTTCATTATCATAGCCTCTTGGATTTTGCCAACAAAATGTCTTTTAGGGACCTCAGTTATATGCTTTTGATTTGTTTAAACCATGCCATTTCCATTTCAGTAGTGATCCAACTGGTGGGCATTTGCTAGAACCTCACACCCATTGTTTTATAAATAGACATTGAAAATCATTTTGGTGTAGAAAAAGAAAACAACTAAGTTTAGGTAACTAAAGAAAACTCAAACTGGGGACTTCCCTGGTTGTGCAGTGGTTAGGAATCTGCCTGCCAATGCAGGGGACATGGGTTCGAGCCCTGGTCCGGGAAGATCTCATGTGCTGCAGAGCAACTAAGCCTGTGAGCCACAACTACTGAGCCTGCGTGCCACAGCTACTGAAGCCCGCCTGCCTGGAGCCCATGCTCCACAACAAGAGAAGCCACCATCATGAGAAGCCCACGCACCACATCGAAGAGTGGCCCCCACTCGCCACAACTAGAGAAAGCTCACGAGCAGCAACAAAGACCCAAAGCGCCAAAAATACATAAATAAATCAGTAAATAAATAAATACATTTATTTATTTTTTAAAAAAAGAAAACTCAAACTGAAATCTTTGACCCTGAGCCCCAAAGAGCACAGTATAAATGCTGGGCAAACTATTTTTGTCCTCTGCTTTATAAATGAGTTCTTTTCTTTTTCTGTTGACTATTGTCTGGCACAGCTGCTGTTTTCAGAGCATAAAAATGATGGGAGGGCTTCCCTGGTGGCGCAGTGGTTGAGAGTCTGCCTGCTGATGCAGGAGACACAGGTTCGTGCCCCGGTCCGGGAAGATCCCACATGCCGAGGAGCGGCTAGGCCCATGAGCCATAGCCATGGCCGCTGAGCCTGCGCATCCGGAGCCTGTGCTCTGCAACGGGAGAGGCCACAACAGTGAGAGGCCCGCATACCGCCAAAAAAAAAAAAAAAAATGATGGGAATCATGAAAACAAGGAAATAAAACCTTGCCTAAGACACCTTGGCCTGTAAATCATGG
This sequence comes from Globicephala melas, assembly GCF_963455315.2. Classification (NCBI taxonomy): domain Eukaryota; kingdom Metazoa; phylum Chordata; class Mammalia; order Artiodactyla; family Delphinidae; genus Globicephala; species Globicephala melas. The sequence goes on along the minus strand of NC_083317.1, from coordinate 13,762,544 downwards.
CTGGTCTCCTCTGTAAAATGTGTATAACCACTAAGTCATTTATGAATGAAGGAGCATAGGTTAGTGGTGGCATCAATAAAAGCAGTTAAAACAGGTGAATTCTATTTCTGGTTCCAAAATGATGATAAAATAACTTGAGAGAAGTCACTGTAACTTCTTTCAGAGTCTCTACCTGTGAGATGAGAAGAAAATAAGAAAATTCTTTTTTTGGAAGATGATATAAAGACCTGCTTAACCTCTCATCCTGGCAGCCTTCTGATTCTCACAGCTGGATTCTCTTAAGCATCTCCTTTACATTCAACCCCACATACTAGCTCAATAATACATGCTTTTTCTTGGTGGGGTAACCCAGGACAATAATTCAATGTGGCTCAGTTTTAATGCTACATCACTTAGAGTTCTGAGCCCTAATTGGGTTCTGGCTTAATTCTTAGGGATCCAACCCTTTCTTATAACCTCATTCTAGTAACTGGATCCCCAGCCCTTTTTCCTACATCTGAGCCTCTCTGCTGGGTTTCTGTCTTCTGTATCACCACTTCCAAGGCTGAGGTTCTGCAGCTGACTCTTTTGATTGTCCTGGCATATTTCTGCCAGAATATACACGTTCCAGCTATCTGTCCCACCAACACTTGTGAACTAATTCTTAAAGATTATTCTTTAAAAATAAAGAAGAATGAAATAATGCCATTTGCAGCAACATGGATGGACCTAGAGATTGCCATACTAAGTGAAGTCAGACAGAGAAAGACAAATATCATATGATATCACTTATATGTGGAGTCTAAAAACATGATACAAATGAACTTATTTACAAATTAGAAACAGACTCAGACTGCGAAAAAAACTTATGGTGGAAAGGTGGCGGGGCGAGTAAAGTGGAAAGGTGGGAGGGATAAATTAGGAGGCTGGGATTAACATACACACACTACTATATATAAAATAGATAATCAACAAGGACCTACTGTACAGTACAGGAAACTCTACTCAATATATTCTGTAATAACCGATATGGGAAAAGAATCTGAAAAAGAATGGATATATGTATATGTATAACTGAATCACTTTGCTGTATACCTGAAACTAACACAACATTGTAAATCAAATATACTCTAATATAAAATGAAAATTAAATTTAAAACATTTCTCTTAAATATTGAGATAAAAATACTTGTAAAATATACACAAAATATAAAGGCTAATAACACAAGACTATTGAAGTATTCTACCCAGTTACCACCACCAAATATAATTACTGTTATCTTTGAAGTCCCTGTCCCATCCCCTCTCACTCAGCTCAAAGGAAACCACTCTGCTGAAATTTATGTTTATCATTCTCTCCCACTCTCTCTCTCTCTTTTTAGTTTTCCTAGATGGTAATTTCCTAAATAATATATTTTCCAGTGTTGCGTGTTTTGAACTTAATATTGACAAAAATAGAGTGTATGTCTTATGCTACTTGTTTTTTAGTTCAACATTACGCTCCTGAGATTTATCCATGTTTTTACTTATCTGTGTAATTCATTACTCTTCACAAGAATACAGTGTTTTATTGTATGCCTATCATGCAGTTTATTTATCCCTCCTATGGTTGATGGACACTTGAATTGTTCCTCTTTTTCCTTCCATTACAAAAAAGTGCTGTGATGGCTATACAATTGTCTTCTAGAAGTACTTGCTGGGTGATGCAATTTTCAAAGATGTTTGCCTTAATTTATAATCTCATGAGAAGAGTAACTCCACATCCTTGCCAACTTTAGATTTTGCCAGTATTCTTAACTTTTGCCAGTCTGGTAGTGGTAATATAGTATCTCCTTGTGGTTGAAATTTTCATTTTCTTGATGACTAACAAGGCTGAGAATCTTGCTTATATTTGTTTGGACATTTGGATTTACTGTCTCTGAAGATCTGTGCAAATCTTTTTTTTTTCAGTTTTCTATCCATCATTTGCATTTTTTCTTAATGGTTCATAGAGGTTCTTTATACACTCTAGATACTATTCCTTTGTTAATAATTCATATGGCAAACATGCTCTACCAGTCTGTGGCTTGCATTTTTACTTTCTTTTTCATATCTTTTTGTGAATAAAAGTTCTCACTTTTACTTTAGCTAATTTACCCATATCTTCTTTTATTATTTACAGTTTTTGCTTAAGAAATTTTTCCTTATCCCTAATGTCACAAAGATGTCATCCTATGTTATGCCTAAAAATGTATAGTTTTGTCCTTCATATTTAAATCTGTAGTAAACCTAGAATTGGTTTTTATGCATGAGGTAAAGTAGGGTTTTGATTTCATTTTTTTCCACACCAGTAACAATTGCTCCAGTCATGTGTATTAAAAGTCTATCCTTGGGGACTTCCCTGATTGTCCAGTGGTTAGGACTTTGTGCCTCCACTGCAGGGGGCACGGGTTCCATCTCAGGTTGGGGAACTAAGATCCCACATGTGCAGGCAAAAAAAAAATAATAAGTCTATCTTTTCCCCACTAACTTGCAATGCTTACTCTGACATAAATCACATTTCAAGTGTGTTTTGAATTCTTTGTTTCATTCATCTATTTACCTTTCCTGATGATAATATGATAGTGTCATATTTATCAAAGCTTTATAAGAATTCTTGATATCTATAAGTAAGCTTCAATAACCTTCTGTCCTTTTAGAATGTCTTGGTTATTCCTGTCCCAACGATCTTTCATATATATTTTGAAAATTTTTTTGATATGTTACATATACACATACATACAAATTCATTGCAACTTTAATTGATAATGCATTTAATCTATAATGCAATTAATCTATAGATCAATTTGCAGTGATCTGACTTGTTTTGCTATTGCTTCTCCCAATTCACGAACATAGTATATTTTGTATCTCTTCATTTAATTAGAACTTCTTTTAATAATCAATATGTCTATAAAGGTCTTACACATATTCTGTTAAATTTATTCATAGGAACACCCACATACACACACACACACACACACACACACACACACACACACATTTGCTATGATTAATTATTTGAATATCCTCTTTTGAGAAGACTTATCAGATCTAATTTTTCTATCTCCTATCCTCTTTAATTGGGTAGTATTTCTTTTTTCTCATTGACTAATAGAAATTTTTTTTATTTTTTATTAAATCATGGGTATAAGTTTTTGTCAGCTACATATGTTGTAAATATCTTTGTCCTCTAATGGCTTACTATTTCATTCTTTTTATTTCTAAATGAACCATATTTTATATGTATATGAAATTGTTATTCATGAGTGAGTTGACCTGTAGTTTTTTATACAAGATTATGCTAAAATTACTTGGGAAGTATCTCTTCTTTTCTTAGAAAAACTTTTTAACTGATTCAATTTTTAAAAATGTTAATAGCACATTAATTGTTTTTTATTCCTGCTTTAGGCAATTTTGTAAATTATATTTTTCAAGGATCTGCCCATGTCATCTAAATTTTCACATTCATAAAATTTTTATTATCTTTTTCCTATTACCATTCCTCTCTATTGTGTATTTGTTCACTCTCATTTTATGTTCTTATCTTTATATTTTCGTCCTTTAATGTTCTCTGGATGCTTAGATAAGTTTTCAGCCCTTTTACTTTTCTATTATAATCACATTACACTACAAATTTCACCATAAACACTACCCTGCCTTTCTTTCACAAGGTTTATGGGATGTGTACTATTTTTGTTATTATTCTAATTCTAAATATTTTACCATTTCCCTTATGATTTCTTCTTTTACCTATGAGTTGTTAAATTTGTGCTTTTAAAGTTCTGAACATATGTGGATTTTCACTTATATTTTTGTTATTATGAATAATAATTACAAAATTGCTTTGTAGTTAAAAAATGATCTATATAATACCAATTCTTTGACACTTTATAGGACTTACATTAACTGTACTAAGTGGTCCATTTTTATAAGTATTTTTCATATACTTGGAAAAGTTGTGTATTCTGAGGACACAGTGTACTAGATAACGTGGATTAGACACTGTTTTGTGTATTGTTCAAATCTATATCCTTACCAATTTATTTTGTGTTTGATCTATTCTTGGGAAAAGTATGTTAAAATATTGTACTATAATTGCACGTATTTCCTATATTTCTGTCCTTTTTTGCTTTAAATGTTTTAAAGCTATGTTACTTAGTGTCTTTTTGCATCTAGGAGAATTGAGTCAATACATTTGGGTAGACTAGAGTTAATTTTCAGCGAGAAATCTTCAGCTCTGCCAAAGATCTTTCCACTGTCTAGGAATTTATATCAATATGCACTTTAGGTGCACAAATAAAAGAAAGCATTAGATGAGTGGAATGTGTAAATAACACCAGCAGGGTTTGTGCAAATTATTAGTTTTGGGGGGTTTTGTTGGTGATGGGAAAGTTGAATTTGTACTCCTCTTGTTGGAGTTATAAATAGGTTTAATATTACTTCTTTTCATATGTGGTGCATTAATTTGTTCATAACTTTCTGGGTCTTTTTATCCCTTGAGAAGAAAAACATGATGCTGGGGGCCATGAGTCAGTGATGGGAGGAAGATGAGGGAGGGAGCCACAGAAAAGGATCCAATTGGTTAATTGGGTTAATGGTTAACTGGTTAATTGGTAATTGGTTAATGTCTTATTAGTCTGGAGAGTCCTGTCAGCATCTTTCTTCCCCTTTGTAGCTTCTTGGCTCCTTAAGAACCTGGCAGGAAAGAGATGGGCTTTTAGAAAGTTTCACTTTCAAGGGAAATACTGCTGCCCCACTTTCAACTGCCACACAAGAACTCATTAAATAACATTATACAGAGTGTGGATGTGAATAACATTAAACGTTGGACACCTAGACCAGCATTTTTGAAATCTTAGTCAAGTGGCACCATTTTATAAAATCCAGGTTACCTTCAATCCTAAACATATTCAGAATATGATAGCAATTACCCATCATTTTTAGAGATATGCAAGAACAATACATTTTTGAACTGAGAGAGCCTAGTTTCTTTTGAAGTGCTTTATCAGAAATGAAAATGATGAAGTGTGCTGAGAATATGCAAATACATTCAAGTGCACACAATTAAAACCCTGAGATATATTTGATGATAAATCACTTCACTGTGGTTGCAAGTATTTGCAATAGGAATTCAAATTGATAATTATGAATATGTGATTCTTAGAATAGCTAACAGTTTTCCATTTTTATCTGCTCTTTGAAATAAAAAGAGAAATATAATACCTTAAAACCACTCTCTAACAGGCAGATTGCATTTCAAATATATGAGAACTTTTTCTTCTCTCTGGCTGTCGTGTGTCAAAGTACCTAGAGAAAACCACAAGTAGAAAAAAAAAAAAAAAGCTGGTCCTATCCCCATCTCCCACTCCCAACTTCAGAATAAATTTCCAAAGCTCGTTCCAGTTCCCAAATTACCTCCAATACAGGCCTTAAAGAATGAGGGCAGATGCCCAATACGTCCCTTATAATGTAAATGTGTTGTACTGGAATTTAAGCCACCTTCTAACTCATCCCTTCCCTGAGCAAGCCCTGAACTGATGGAACAAACTTATGATGGGAACATGTGTGAGGATGTGTTAGAGGAGGACTATTGTGATTTCTTTTTTTTAATTAATTGTTATTGGAGTATAGTTGATTTACAATGTTGTATTCGTTTCAGGTATACAGCAAAGTGAATCAGTTATACATATACATATATCCACCTTTTTTTTAGATTCTTTTCCTATATAGGTGATTACAGAGTATTTAGAGTTCCCTGTGCTATACAGACTATTGTGATTTTTTATTTAGACATTCATCATCAGCTGGGCCAGTTCTTCTCTGCTTTTTGTAGCTGTTTCACCTTGGAGGGATGAGTCAAGCTGAGCAGAAAATCTTCCAATTCAGAAATCACGTGGATCGCAAATGTGATGATTCTGGGGAGGTACAGGAGGGCTAGCTCAGATGTTAGGATCATTGGGAACTTGCTCTAGGGCTGGTTTGGTGTAGGGAAATCAATTCATTTCCTCCTGGCAGAGAATCTACCCTTAAAAGGAGACTGTTCTACAATTCTCATCCTCATCTTTCATCTGCCTGGTCCCAGTTTATCTTAATTTTCAAATGTGCTTATTTTAAAATGTAGGTTTTATTATTACTCAGGTATGACAAGGTCAACAGATCAGGAGACAATTACCATTGACAAGACAGTTTGTTGCTCGAAGTTTCCTAAAGGAGGGGGTCACTAAGGGTTAAAGGGGAAGTACCAGGGTTGGTCAGGGGGCAGAAGAAGCAAGAGGAAAACATGGGCAAGAGCCTTTATTGTGTTTTCTGCATGAAGGAACGGGTGAGGCAGTGTTAGCAGGCTTAGGATTGGCTAGTTTGAATAACTTCAGTGGGCTTTGGGCCATACAGGCTGTCCTGGTACCTGGCCCTGGTGTGATTAGGCCAGGGGAATAGTGGTCCCAGAATGTAAGAGTCTGATAAAAGAGGTAGTTAGGGGGTAGGAGATGGGTCAGTTGGTTTGCCTACGAAAGGCATGCTTGTAGGGTGAGTCTTTTACTACCTTTAGGAACTGGCTAGCCATGGGAGAGGCAGTCCCTCCAGGGTCAGCAAGACCCCAAGATGTCAAAGCATCAGATTCACATACTTAACACAGTGCTGTAATAAACAGGTGCCCCCTTCCTGCAGGTACTTCTCAAGGCTTCACACAATGCTCTAGGAGTGACTGGACTCCAGGTTGTCCCATGACCTGGATGAGAGAGCCTGTATGGACTGCCAGAACATCATGTCAAAGGTAGGACTCACCTTCTTTCCTCCTACACCTTCCCAGGTGGTGGGTTCTGCTGTGGACTTTGCTTAAGACATCACTTAACCTCTCTGAGTTTCATCTGTGAAATACAGACAAGAGCAGTCTTATCTATGGAAAATGAATTAGAAAACAAACATGAAAAGGGATTGAAAAGCACAATATACAGTACTGTCCAAGTATGATTCACAATTACTTAGTAGAGAAAAGAAGCGATGCCTTCAAAGAAGCGTAAACTAAGATGGAAACAACACGCTACCAACAATGAAATAAAACCCGTCCTTTTTAGTTTGATTTACAGCTTACATGGTAAGCATGAGCTCCATTTGGCAGTCCTAAACTGAGAGTTTGGGCTCTGAGTTGAGGTAATTTAGAGAATCTGGAAGTCCTGTAACTCACTGTGAGGTGTTGGCCAAGTCTGTTGCAGTTCTTTATCAAATTATCACAGCGTGGTATCTGTGTGTTCTTGCCTATTTCTTTTGAAGTAAGATTTGGGAAATTTCCCTTTAGGCCACTAAGCATTTCAGGTTTCCTCAGAACAGTTAGTTCTCCACAAAACTGTTTTGCTTTATGTCTGGTACAACATCCTAGTGAGATGTTGATTATACTGTTTGCCAATCCAGTTAAGTAGAATTTTTTCTCTTGACTGTCCAGGGATTCTACCTGTAAGCTTTGTTTATTTCCTTACATGCCTGGTATATAACTAGTTAGGAGCTGCCCAGTGTCCCAGATTTTAAGATAGAAAGTGGTGAGACTTTCTATAAGATTACTGCAGTTCTCAAGAAGCATATCTAATCAAGGTGTAGAGAGATTCTTACATTTGTGTTTTGAGGACCTCAGCAAGCAGACACAGTTGGAATATACCGTCAACAGGGAAGAAGAAGAGATGTGTGGGTTTATAAAGCAGGATTAAAAATAGAGTTACCCGAATAAAAGGCAGGAAGCTGGGAATTTACATGTTCAAATACCAGCTCTGTTGAGGATGTGCCTGTTGTTTCCATTTATAATTTGAAATGTAGAATGAGCCATCTCATTGTATAAGAAGACCACATGTACCAGCCAGCTGATGACACTGAAACCCTCAGAAGCTTCAGATTTCTCTAGAAATGCAAGAAAATGCTCTTTAATGAAGATAGTAAAATAATTATGATTGACAACAAAAATTTGAAAAATACATTATGAAATTTAATCTCTGGAACAATGTCTCTCAGTGGAAAGTGTAATTCTCGGTAAACAGGAAAACTGAAAATATAAAAACCAGGGATGAAACTTACCTTGCCCAAGGAGGAGAAAAAATATTTGCAAATGAAGATTAAAAACCTCATGCCCTTTTTCTGGAAATATTCCCGAGTCCCCACACAGTGTATCTTAGGCTGTGTGGAGTTCTTGACCCTCGCACCACTCTTTTAAAATTGCTCATTTCCCAGTGTTTGCCCTGCCTGTCCTTCGAAAGTTCTTAGTCCTGGTTTTCATAAGACTTTGGAAACCCTGAATTAAGCAAATATTTGATAGGGGTAGTTTCAGGCCTCTTGAGAGATTTGGAATCCTACTTGTTTTTAGAGAGCCTATGGAGGCTCATATAGCTCAGGTCCTGGGGTGGATGCTGGCACAGAGTGGGTACCACTGGGTTTAATATCAGATCTAGCACTCAGTAGAGTCAGGACATGTGGGCTCTCAAGTGATATTCATTATGACCTCCAAGGGATTTAGCAGACCTGAAATTCCAGACTTTCTTCTTCCACAACCCCTCGTAGTCTCGTTCCTGCTAGACAGGCCCCTCATCCTCTTTGGAACACGTGCTCCTGCCGTTTCTCCCCATTGTCAGAGTTCTGGGCTCCATTCTGCCTCCTCTGCTTCTCTACCCAACCGGACCCCATGGCCTAGATTGCACAAGTTCCTCATCGGCACTGGTCACATCCATATCTGGATAGAAACCCTTTCTCATGCCATTCCCAGGTGCCAAGAACTGATAGAAGAAGTCGAGAAACAGTGCTGAAGGATTGCAGATGAGTTCAAGTTATCTGGATGCCCGGCTTCTGCTGCTCAGCAACCCTCTGAATCAGCTGTCAATCCTCAGCTCTCTTCGTCCCCCAGAAAACTCTCCACTCTCATCTTGTTCAGATGATCAAGTCTATCCAACAGGAACCCCTCTCATTTTTAAAGTTCTCTTAGTGTTGGGATGATATTTTTGAGATATTAACAATCTATTTCAACTTTTTTTTCCTTCCATCATCTCTTCCTTTTTCTTTCTTCCACCATTTCTTCCTTTTTCTTTCCATGCACAGAAGCAATGAATTAGCTCCAGGTTCATTGTATCAGAGGGATAGAACACGGTGGGTTTTAGTGGCTTTGGTTTCAAAGAATCTGGGCTCTTAGGAGAAGGAGGAGAACCAAGAATCAACACAATGTTTGGATGAAACACAGAAGAAGGATTCTTGTCCCCACCCCACCCCAATCCTTCCCCAAACTAGAAGATTCTTCTGGAATGGTGGTGAGAACAGAGACTCTGTGAGTCCTGGAGAGAGGAAACCCACTGCCTCTTGCCCAACAGAATTGCAGAGAGAAAATGGAGTCACAGTGTCTAAGCATATGAGTCTTTAGTGTTGCAGAGATTACTGTACTCCTGGCAGAGCACAAAGACAGCAGCAAGACACCCTTGCCACTGGCATGATATGAAAACAGCAGGAAGAGCCACCAAACCTGAAGGCAGCATGTGCAGAAACAAGCATGTCTCAGTAGAAACCTACATGAACAAAAATCAGCTGCACTTTCCACCTCCCCAACCATGTGTTACTACCCTGGAACCTTGATGGAACTCTAGGAATGGAAGAGGGGGTGGACAGCAAAATCAACTGGGATAAAGTCTCCACCAATTCAGTGGGATGAGGGCATATAATACAAATTAGGCTGAGTTATAGAAAAAGAAAATTTGTATTTATTGCTCAGTCAAGTTAAAGCCTGAAATTCAAACCCACCTCATCTATGTCCTCAACCATCTTCTTTCTTTCACGTTAACAAAAAGAGGTGTTCTATTTTATTCCTTCTTCACTCCAAGTATACCATGCTGCCATTCTCAACTACTGTTTTAATACTATCCAACATTTACCAAGCCTTTGCTACAACACATCTCGTCTTGTGTTAGGTAATTTTAAGTCTCAAGGAATGGGTGTCTAATTCAGAATACCTAAGACAAGAAGGTGGATGGGCTGACTCATGGAATCCAAGGAAATGTCGATAAACCACCAGAGAGGCATTAACATAGCTGTGCCTCAGAAATAATTGGAACTAGGGTCTAGTTGCCCTTAGGATTATTTCTCTCCATTTCTCAAATCTACTTTTCTCTGAAAACTGGAGTCATTATCTTTTTTCGCAGACTGGCTTATTCCAGCAGAGGAGAAATATGACTGCTGACAGTGCCAAGTTTTTCATTTTAAAATTCTCCAATGGGGAGAAGACTGACTCATGCTTTCTCTCTGATTTCACACTGAAAAATCCATACATTCCTCATGTCAGCTCTAAGTTTTGCCGTGGGGGTAGAAATAGTTTCCAGAAAGGGCAGGGGATGGAGTGAAACAGACAAAACAATAGATGTCTATGACACATCTATAAGGGAGATTGGCTGTCATTTCAGTGGCCTATAAGCTTGCACATTCAGTCACAGAAAGTAAATACTCACAAAGGAATAGGAGTGTATTATCCTTACTGCTTCCACTTCTTACCGTTTACTCTCCTTAACCTCTTACAGTCCAGCACCCCTAAAGAAATTCTCTTACAGGTTGTTGTGAATGACCTCATCATTCTCAAGTTCAACTACCTTTTTTTCTTTTCTTAGTAACCATCCTCCTTTTTTTTTTTTTTTTACAATAGTTGACTCTGTTAATGGCCTTATTTTGCCAAAACCTTTTTTCTTAGCTCAGATCCATGTGCTGGTTTTTTACCTGGTTCTCTTCCTATCTCCTAGATATGCCTTCTGTGTCCTTTGCTGATTTTTCCTTTCTCCTTTTGCTCCTTAATTATAGGCAATCATCACGTTTCTGACCTCAATCCTCTTTTTCCTACTCTCTCTCCTATAGTGGTTTTAAGCCTTAAGTAGCTTTTTATTTTCCACAGCATAAAACCAAAAGCACTAAAAGCTGCAAAAAGCTACTGTGAAGTTAACATCCCACAATAATAATGTGATGAATGATAATAAGAACAGCAAGAGCTGACAATTACTGAGCACCGACTACTGCTCTAAGCACTTTCCTTGAATTAAGCCATGTGATCTTCATCGTATGAGATGAATGCTTTTTCTATTATTCTCCTTTTGACGGAATAATAAGGAATAAAAAGGAAAAGGGAATGTGCAGAGATTAAAGACTTATCCAGCATCAAATAATGAGAAAGGCATTGTTCAAACTTGAGCAGTCTCCCAAACATGCCTAAGGCTTCCTGTGTTCTTGCTTCTACTCCTGGAGTTTGACCCCCATACCCTACTCCATCATTCAACATTTTACCCCTTTTTCAAGAAGAAGTTCCCAGATTTCCCCTTCCCAGTGCCTTGCTGAATGGATTCTTTCCCTCTGTTGTACTCCCATGGAGTCATATTTGTGCCTTGCTTATAAATTTATGGTTCTATTTTCTACTTGATTATTTAAAAATATGTCATCTTGTTCAATAGACTGTAAACACCTACAGGTTTGTGTGTCCCCCCACCATAGACCCTCTCAGTTCTTTGTTCCATCATGGATGCTCAATCAATGTTTATTAATTGAATAGATGAGCCATTTGTCAAACAATAAGTGCTTATTGAGAACCTTTTGTAAGACTCTATAGACCAGAGCTGCTTAAAGTGTGGCCTGCAGACTGGTACTCTTCCTAAAACCATTTGTTATGATAAGAAAGGAGGTTGTACCAGAGGGTGAATCAACACATAGCTTCTTCATTAAGAAAGTCCTGAAGAAAAAAATCTGGGTTGAACTAAATAGTGTGCTTAGTGACATAGTTGATTTACCACGTGGTTGAAATACATTTTGGTGCCAGCTCCTGACCTCATCAGGGATCGGTTTGAGGACCTGTATTTTAAGTAGCGGTGCTATAGGGAATGTAAAGCAGGTATGAATTCTGCTCCTGGGAACTCACATTCTAGTTGAAGAGATGTAACGTGATATTTTATAACAAGAACAGCAACAAGACAATAAGCATGCAGTTCAGTAGAAAGAATAAAAAAATTAAAGTGCCTCCAACTCTCCAATTTTTGCAGATTAAAAAACAAAGGCTAAGACAGGTCATTATAAGTGAGTCTTAATAATGCAAAATGCTTCCATGGGAACAGAAAAATTAGAAATACAGTTTAAAATATGACCAGATGTTAACCATGATATGAACATTGACAACACTTATAAGTGGGCATGGGTAACACAAGAAATTTTTTCTGATCTTTACCTGTAGATTTAATAAAATCCAAAAGTTTGCATGATGAAACGTGACAATTAGGAAAAAAGTTATTTAAAAGTGTATTTTTGCAGTCTATACATAATTGCTTTCTTAAAAATTCTAATTTATTTCTTCCTATAAAAAAATTGTAAATAATTAAGAATGCACTTTCTGAGTGGCTATATTTTCTTTGAAGGGCTTTTAAATGTAGATGACGTACAGCAAGATTTTCAAACTTTTTTTGTTGATCACAAATACAATTTTAGGTCGTCTGACAATCACCATTTTCGGGGGGAGGGTTATCCACAAGAGTAGACTCACGGAACCAGACATTGTGCCAAAAGTAGAACTGATTACAGATATTGGGTTGCATGTGCCAGATTTCTGGAACAATCACTTCCTAGAGACATGTGAGTTAAATCAGCAGATTGCTATGGAAATAGAAAAAGAAATGAACACATCCTTAGGAACAGAATATGAGGTCTGACAGTACACATTTATGCTGTCACAGGGAAAGGAAAAAAAAATCTCGACTCCAAGACAAAGTCAATACTTTTGTGATTCATGTGCTTCCTGACAAAATATTTGATCTGCTTGGGCACACACGAGAGAAGGTACAGCTGGCAAGGGATAGAGATAGCTTCTAGCACAGAAATATTACAACACATTCTTACAAAAGTGTTATGAAAACCATCTGACTTACAATTCTGTCCTCTACGAGCTCCATCCCTGTCACTGAACTAAGGGAACACACACTAGAACTCACACATCAAAATGAAATCCCAAGGAAACCTAAGCAAAATGTAAACAGAAAAAACCCCTGAAAAAATAGCAAGTTCAGTGTCACAGTGAGAAAATGTTGGGTTATTTGTCCAAAAGTTATTGCTTTGTTCAATTGTACTTTGAAATATTCATTAAAAAAATTTTTTTTGGTCCTTTATTCTTTGGAAGAACTCTATTTAAAGATAAACAGAGCAGATGAAAAAGAGGGGGATAAAGATGGAGAGATTTACAAGCTTGTTTGTCACCGTGATCTTTGTTGTCCCCTCCAAATTCATACATTGAATCCCTAACCTCCACTGGGATGGTATTTGGAGATGGGGCCTCTAAGGAGGCAATTACTTTTAATGAGATCAGTGGGTGGGGCCCTTATCCTTATAAAAGGAGAGAAAGACACCTGGGATGTGCTCACACAGAGGAAAGGCCAGGTGAGGACACAGCAAGAAAGCAGCCACCTACATGCAGAGGAGAGAGGCCTCATGAGAAAGCAAATCTGCTGACACCTTGATCTTGGACTTCCAGCTCCAGAACAGTAAGAAAAGAAATTTCTGTTGTTTAAGCCACCCAGTCTGTGGCACATTGCGATAGTAATCCTAGCAGACTAAGACAAATCTAGAACTGTCTACTCAGTGTGTTCTGTGGACCAGGGCCAGGCTATGAAGTGTTTGTTAGCAGACCATGATAAGTACTGAAATTGAGAATAAGATTAAGAACCTTTTTTTTTTTTTTTTTTTGGCGTTACGCGGACCTCTCACCGCCGCGGCCCCTCCCGTCGCGGAGCACAGGCTCCGGACGCTCAGGCCCAGCGGCCATGGCTCACGGGCCCAGCCGCTCCGCGGCATGCGGGATCCTCCCAGACCGGGTCACGAGCTCGTGTCCCCTGCAACGGCAGGCGGACTCCCAACTACTGCACCACCAGGGAAGCCCCAAGATTAAGAAACTTGAAAAAAAGCAATTTGATAATTTGCTTTATGACTCTAGAATCTAATAATACAATATTAAGACTAGTATTCTGTATACTTTTTTAAATTTCACTTTCCTAACAATTCATTTTTACTGTATTTTACAAAATTATCACTCTGTGATGGATTAGAAAAATAAGCTGATCCTTCACCTTAGGCTCCGATTTAGAAGGAAACTAGTTCCCTCACTTTCCCTTTGTTTTGAATCTGAGACAGATGATGAAATTCTGTGGTCTCTGAACTGCTGTAAGTCCCAGAAATGAAACTGAGGTTGACTGGCATCTTCCCCACTCAGATTTTCATTTAGCAACGGCCCGGAATTTGATGATCATATATGCTGTATTAAACTGTCTCTTCCCTATGTTCAAAGGGTACCGTGTGTGAATAAGATGCTGATTGGTTTTCTTTGAAGCCAGGTATTTTGAGGCTTCTCTTTGCCTCAAAGTAACAACCAGCTGAACTCAATGGAAGGATTCATTGCGGGATTATTTCAAGCCACAAGGAGAGGGAAGCTCTAACAGGGATTGGTTTCAGCTGCATATATCAAACAACCCAAATAACAGTGACTTATATAAGACAGGTGTTATTATTCTCTCTAATAACAAAGAAGTCTTGATAAGTAGCCCATCGCTGATGGAGCAGTACAAGGATGTTAAGATCAATATCTGTAATTTGGGGGTTTTCTCTTACTGTCAGTTGTAATATGACTATTGCAGCTCCAGCCATTACAGCTGCTTTTCAAGTAGGAAGAAAGAGGTAAGCACAAGGGGCAAACATGCTGTTTGCCCACTGATTCTATTCCCGTTTTAAGGTGCTTACTGGAAGCTTCATGTAAGAACTTCTACTTGTCACTGGCAAGGACAGTTGTCATGTGGCTATTTCCATCCATAATAGATGCTGGGAAATCTGTTTTCCCAGAGGGATTATGTTTTTGTTTGGTTTTAGCTAGGCTCATTGTTTGTAAAGAGAACAGAGCTCAGAAGGCAGCCAGCACTCTCTGCCATAGATTAAAGCAAATAACATGAGTGCATTTTCCAATTCAAGAAATGAGCAGCTTGACTGAGTTGCTAAAGAGAAATTTTCCTTTCCTGGTTACCATTAGATAGGGCGAATTGATCAAGAAAGGAGAGTCAAGATGTCTCTTCATAGAAACCAGCCTACAGCAGGAAAAGAGTTTTCTGGAAATTCCATACTTTGATATAACAGTTTTTGCCATGATGTGCCTAGGTGTGGTTTTCTTCGTGTTTGTTTTGCATGTGGTGTATAGAACTTCTTGAGTCTGTGGCTTAGTGTCTTTCACCAGTGCTAGGAAATTCTCACTTATAACCTCTTCAAATATTTCTGCTATTCATTCTCTCTTCCCTTTCCTTCTGGGACCCTATTTATACATGTTTTAGGTTTTTTTACCTTGTTCCACAGAGCTGTTCCACTCTTAAGTATTTCCTCTTTTTTCTTTTTTTCTTCTCTCATGCTTCAGTATGGCTATTTTTCTACTGAGCAATATCTTTCAGTTCATCAATCTTTTCTGCTACTTATCTAATCTGGTGTTGACTCTATTTCTTTAGTTATTAATTTCAGTGAATGAATTATTTTATTTCTAAAATTTCTATTTTTTCCTTAATAAATTTCAGTTCTCTGATGAAATTCTCCATCTTGCCATCTATATTCTTGAACATATCAATCACATTTATTTTAAAGGCATAATGAACTTTGAGTGTGTTTCTACTGTCTATTTTATCTTTTTTTTTTTTTTTACAATCACTTGGTTCTATTTCTTGGCATGCCTGGAATTCTTTGATTGTTAGATATTACATATAAAAAATTATAGAGGCTTTGGATGATCTTTCTTCAGAGAGATCTACCCTTTTTCTGGTAGGCAGGTATAGTGGAAACAAATCATCCTGATCCAGATCAGTCAGTCCTAGCCCAGGTTGGATCTAACTCTGGATACCCTTACTCCCAGGGTGTAGACTTACAGAGGTCATGCAGCCTTGAACTCTGTATTTTGTCTTTATAGCACTTTGAAAGAGACAAAGCCCTGTTTAGCTTTTTGGACTCTTAGCTCCCAGTTTATGTTTGGCTCTTTAGCTTTCTTTTCCATGCAACTGAGAAATTGGCAACCACCTGTAGGAGAAATGTGGAAGAGACTATTATCACATCAGTGTATTTCCTTTCTCTCTAGATCTTGACCCCTCAAGTCTTGGCTTCCTTGCTTGACCCTTCATGATTTAAACAGCTTCTTTAAACAAAATTCAGCTTTTGTCGTTTACCCCAGGGGAAGTTTTTTTAACGTACGCTGGGCCATCATAGTCAGAAGTTGAAATTTCACCATTTCATTGAGCTTTTCTTGCAGTGAATACTCATCTGTCCTCAGAGTAACTCAACTGCAGAGAACACAAGTTAAAGCAACTGAGAGTACATAGAAGTCCCTCTCACCAGGCTTGAGATGGAGAAGGCAGCACCCTCATAATCCTCTCCTCTTGGTGGGGCAGGGTAGTCAACTGAAGCATGGCAGCAGCTCTTGACAAAGAAAACTTTCTTCTAAATTGCCACCCTCTTTAAACTTTTCTCTTCTTGAAATTGGTGAGTCTTGGAACAGGTCTTCCATTGTCATTGTAAATTTCCTTTGTAGAGGTTTGAGTCTCACAATCATGAGAATTTTTTGGTGGTGCCCAAATCAATACTGAGATAGGAGAAGCCCCAATTTAATGACCTGTTGCACTTAATATGAAAATATTCACATCTGTCTGGCACTAAAATAAAAAATGAGGATTAAAACATTTTTAAAAAATTATTTTCCCTTTTGAAGTACATGAACCCATGTTTCTAGCACCTCAAATTCAGCCTGCTCTTTTGAGAATGGTAGTTCACTAACATTATGGATTAAATAGGTTTTTTTGGACCTGCCAAGATTCTGAATTTCCTTCATACTATTTTTACTATGGGAAAATGCTTCATAACACAGCCAATTTATAAATATGATCCAAAACATAGTCCATGTGATAGGTGTGGATTACCTTTGTTAAACCTGTTATTCAGAAAGTTAAAGATTTGGGAAAAGGGAATTGGACCCCTTTGGAGAAAATTGTGCATTTTCTGAAGTCATTTTCCTTATAACCACTCAAATAAGGCATTTGAGAGCACTGTGCCTTCCTTTAGTTGCAGCTATATAAGTGACATAAAAAGAAAAGTACATTTAAAAAACCTATTTCATACAAACTTCTGGAGCTCACACAAAGAAATAGAAAGTATGTTCTGGTAGTATGATGGTTAATTGTATGTGTCAACTTGACTAGCCACAGGGTATCCTGATGAAACATTATTTCCAGGCATGTCTGTGAAGGTGTTTCCAGATGAAATCAGCATTTGAATCAGTGGACTCAGGAAAACAAATGGCCCTTCCTAACATGGGTGGGCATTACATAATCAACTGAGGGACTGACTAGAACAAAAGATGAAGGAAAGAGGGATTTGCCCTTTTCTTTCCTGTCTCACTGCTTGAACGAGGACATCTCATCTCATCTTCTCCTGCCCTCAGATGAGGACTTATACCATAGACTCCCTTGGTTCTCAGGTCTTCAGATTTGGCTTCCCTGCGTCTCCAGCTTGCAATTGGCAGATGTGGGATTTCTCAGCCTTCATAATCACGTGAGCCAATTCCTCATAATAAATCCTTTATCTATCCATCTAACTACCTATCTCTCTATCTCTCATCTAACTTTATATATAAAGTTATATGTTCATATATATCTATACAAAGGAGCACACTTTTGTTTCTCTGGAGAACCCTGACTAATCCAGGTAGTAGTAAAGGAAAACCAGTTTTAGAGCTGCGAGGGCCAATGTCTTTGAGCTTAACCTCATAAACAATCATATCTGAAATCCAGAAGTCGTCTGGGAAGTGTCAGAGTTCCTAGGACCTCTTGGTTCTGATGCGACTGTGTAGATGAGTCTTTGAACTGTACTCACTTTTTAAAGGTTATTTATGCTGATGCTATTTGTTTGAGCCTACTGGGAGATATTATTGTAGCCATGTCAGTCTGATGGAAGATCATTTTGCCACATGCCCTGAATATGACAGGACAGAGGTAAATGAGAACAGATTATATATATTAATATAATGTTCGCTAGGGCTTCTGTACCAGAGAAATTTATTGTCTCACAGTACTGGAGGCTAGAAGTCTGAGATCTAGGTATTATCAAGGTTGGTTCCTTTGGAAGTCTGTGAAGGAGACTCTGTTCCAGGCCTCACTTCCAGGTTCCAGTGGTCTTCTGGCAATCTGTGGTGTTCCTTGGTGTGTCAATGCATCACCTGATCTCTGCCTTCATCTTCTCATGGACTTCTCCCTGTCTGCATGTCTGTGTCCTAATTCCCCTCTTTTCTAGGAACACCAGTCATATTGGATTAGGGGCCCACTCTACACCAGTATGACCTCATCCTAACTAATTACATCAGCAATGACCCTACTACCAAATCAGGACATGATCTGAGGTACTGGGGGCTAGGACATTAGTATATGAATTTGGGGGGGCACATAATTCAACCCATAACACTTCTTCTAACTTGAGATTTTCAGATACTCTGCCCCAACCTCCTGTACCTCATCAAGGAGAGTTAAGAATCTTTGATACAGCACTTTGCTTAATTAGATATTATAATTCATTCAAGGAGTGAGAAGTTAGTTCATAGTCTTTTCTGGTAATAGGAGGGTTAATCTATTATGCAGTAAACCTGTCTTGAAGGCCACAGTTTCTTGGAACAGGGGACCTGCTGTTGGAACCCTTTATCAGGTGTGCACGATTGTGTTGATTGATCTCTTTAGAAACTAGCATTTTACAACCATTCATTTTCAATCTGGTAATCAGGCTGATTAAACTTTGACAAGCATAAAGAAGAGAAAAAAAATGAAATAATAACTCTTCTGCTAAATTTTAGCTGGAGAAGAAAGCTGACAGTCCGAAGAGGGAGACATGATGGGTATTTAAAAAATAAAATTAAAAAACACAGTGGGCCTCTGGAGGGTACTTGTTAAAATAATTTGTGATAAGACTTTGAATATAATCATTGCCAATTTTTTTTCAGCTTGATTAACATGAGTAAAGTGCCTTAAAGTGTTACATGAGGCGTTGATTTTGACTATTGGGGTTTGTTGTTGGTGTTTGTTTGTTTTAGTTTCAGCACCTCACCTCTAAGTTTAGATGACGTTCTTTTCACTTGACTCTTCTCCAGTGGATCTCAACTGGGGACACTTTTGCCCCCAGGGGATATTTGGGAATATCTGGAGACATTTTGATTGTCACAACTTGGATAGAGAATACTACTGGCATCCAGTGGGTGGAAGCCAGGGATGCTGCTAAGTCTCCTACCATGCACAGCACAACCACCTCACAACAAGGAATTATCCACCTTAACATGTCAATAACGCTCAGGTTAAGATCATTAATTTTTCCCACATGCGTCTAGACTGGGGAGCCTTCATTCTGCTATTTAACTGTGCTAGCTATAACCCAGATATCACCCAAGATTCACTCTGTTCTTGGAGAGAAGATAACAGTATATTGGGGTCAAGCCAAAACTCTGAGGAAGGTGCAATGTCCCCATCAAGATTTTTGCAAACGTCTGGGAGCTCATGTTCTCAAGGTCACTCAGGCTTGGTCTTCTTCTCCTAGGAAATTGACGTATTTTAATCCCATCTTCTGTCCTACTGTTATTCCCTCTCTGCTCACCTTCAAACCAGATTTGGAACTTGACCTCCCTGCCTTTTTATGTTCACAAAAACCTTCCCAAATAAGGCATCAGTGTAACAGACTTTGCTGAACTTTTCTTTTTTGGGGAGGAGGGGTGGGTATATTTTGTGTGAGCGTATTATTTTTCATAGTCACAAAAAAATAGAGGACATTAAAATTTCTTTAGTCATCCCTACACGTTGCTTGACCATCTGCTTTCTTTCCTACAACTCTCTTCTGCAGTTTTACAGGCCCTCAACCCTCAGGCTCCCCAGTGAAGGCAATTCCTCTGTGCTTGAATGTACATAGTTATTTAGAATTCCAGCTCCAGCTCGGCTCCAAACCTACCTTTGCATAATTTGGGATACATTACTGAGCTCCACTCTACAGTGGACCATCCCCTCTAGCTCCTGCTTTAATGTACACAAACATCAGGTGAAGGTGTTAATGTTCTGATTTCCTCCTTTCTTGCTCCTCAAACCAGGCCCTAGAGGAGAATATGGAGAATTATGTTCCCACTCAAGTGATGGAGCCCCACTCCTCCAGACTCCTCTTAGAAATTAGACTTGACTTTCCTGCCCTTCCTCTGTGTCTCCCTTGTTTACAAAACTATTTGATCCTGGACATGTCACTCAATTTAGAATCACAGAAAGTAGAGCCTGAAGAAACCCTGGAACACATCTATTTTAAGTCTTTCATTTTAGGACTAAGAGAATTGTTCAGGATTAAGACAAGGTTAATTAATAGTATTTGGTACCTAAATCCAGGCACCTGTTTTCTGGCCCTCTCATCACAATTGACAGGGAGGAAAAGACCCAAATCCTAATTCTCAAGGAAATTACTTTATTGAGCCTCAATTTCCTTGTTAAAAAATAGGAAGGGGTTAAATGACATGGTCTCCAAGGTTCTTTTCAACACAAGCAATCACGTAACTATCAAATGTTGGTTGGAGACTCTGAATACCCCCCAGTTAATAAAACAACAAAAACACTTCTCCAACCATGTTGAAAAAGATTCACTTTTTCACCCATATGACATTTTTAAAGAGACATAATGGGTAAAAGCACAGACACTAAACCTAGAATGGCTGAGAATCCAGTCTCAACCTCTTACTAGATAAACTGTTTGATCTCTAGCACGCCGCTTAACCTCTCTGTGCCCTGTTCCATCACCTTTAAAAAGGGGGATTATGGGCTTCCCTGGTGGTGCAGTGGTTGAGAATCTGCCTGCCAATGCAGGGGACACAGATTCGAGCCCTGGTCTAGGAAGATCCCACATGCCGCGGAGCAACTAGGCCTGTGAGCCACAACTACTGAGCCTACGTGTCTGGAGCCTGTGTTCCGCAACGAGAGAGGCCGCGATAGTGAGAGGCCCGTGCGCCGCGATGAAGAGTGGCCCCCTCTTGCTGCAACTGGAGAAAGCCCTCTCACAGAAACGAAGACCCAACACAGCCAAAAATAAATAAAATACTGAATACATAACTACTTTAAAAGAAAACAAAGGGGGGGGGATTATAATCATAACACCTAAAATAGTTTTGGGGAGTAATTGAGTTCGTAAAAGCACTTAAAACAGTAACCAGCATATTGTAAGTACCACGTTAAGTGCTAACGTCTATTATTTCTGACACGTGCAATTAGTAGGCTATGGATCATGAAATAAAATAATTAGGTTCAAATAGGAAGATTTCAGGGATACACTCTTCATTTTATATCCACTTTTTTTCTTGCATTTTAAGAACCAAAGAGTAACTGAGTCAACTCAGAATCTCACAGTATTATTTTTGGACTCTTAGGAGAAACTTTTAATCATACTTGCATTTGGATAACAAATTATTCATGTCATGAGAACGAATCAGTTACTGAGGGTGGGCTGAGAACATCAAGATTGTGCCATGTAAGCACTCTGGCTTATGCTGCTGGGTGAGATTCTTTGTAATGTGTTACAATTTATATTTCCTGCAAAAATTCAGAGGAAAACCAAATGCTTGAAAACGGCTTGATAGCATTGGGTGAGGTTCTTTGTAATGTGTTAGCAATTTATATTTCCTGCAAAAATTCAGAGGAAAGCCAAATGCTTGAAAACTGGGCTTGATAGCATTGGGTTTTTTTAATGTAATTTTTCTAATCCTTGCAGTCAGAAGGGATGTGTTTTGCCCTGGGAACCTCACCTGTATTTAAATTATTTTTAATTAGCCTCACATTATTTTCCTGGAAGGTCTTAATCTAGAAAATTCCTCTCTCTCTGTTTATCTCATTCGGGAGCATCCAGTCAGAGCTACTGACCCAACCTTAGGCAAGAGTTTATCCCAAAGTCATTTGGTCTTAGAGCATTTGCCAAATGAGATGCAAAGGTGTTAACAGCTTGGGGATGGTTCTGGAACAGAAGTCCCCCTTCAAGGACCCTGCCTGATCCAACTCCCAGTGACTGTTTTCATCAGATGCGATGATGGAGGTGCCCGTGTCTCCCCCTCTTCCCTCTGCCTCTTGGACATAAAATCTGGGAGGGGCAGCTGTGGAGAGGGGAGCGCTTACCATTAGCAGCCTCAGCCTCTGCCAGCAAGTCGAGGGGTGAGCGAGGAGGCACTGCGAATAACAGGTGCAGAGTCACCAGGTAGGCAAGAAAGAAAGGTTTCAGGTCTTATTGGGGGCTCTTGTTGACAATGAAGGACAGCCAAGTCACAAGGTGTCACCTGTTATGCTGAGACAATTTATACATAAATCAGTCTCCGTTAGGAGTGAATATCTGGTGGGAAAATGTGCCAGGCCGTGGAGTCTGCTCAGTGCTGTGCCCAGTGTGGATCTGTGGCTTGAAAAGAAAAATCAAAGCAGGCAGAGAAATGTCAGAGCAAGAACAAGGTGGCTCAGAGGGAGGTCAGGGCTTCCTAAATCTTCTGAGGACTCCTCTTTCAAATGTTCTTTGGTGTGTTATTTTATTTGGGGGGAGGGGATTTTCTTTATTTTAATTTTTATTGTGGTGAAGAAAACATAAAATTATTTTTTCAATCCAAGACCTCTTCTGAGATTCAGAGGCACATATCCAACTGTATACTAGGTAACATGGATGCCACAAAAATGCCTTTTTTTTTTAAATTTATTTTATTTATTTATTTATTATCTTTGGCTGCATTGGGTCTTTGTTGCTGCGCATGGGGTTTCTGTAGTTGTGGCAAGCAGGAGCTACTCTTCGTTGCGGTGCACAGGCTTCTCATTGTGGTGGCTTCTATTGTTGTGGAGCACGGGCTCTAGGTGCGTAGGCTTCATTAGTTGTGTCACGTGGGCTCAGTAGTTGTGGCTCACGGGCTCTAGAGCACAGGCTCAGTAGTTGTGGCACATGGGCTTAGTTGCTCCGCGGCATGTGGGATCTTCCTGGACCAGGGCTCGAACCCTTGTCTCCTACATTGGCAGGTGGATTCTTAACCACTACGCCACCAGGGAAGCCCCAGAAGTGCCTTTTTTTTTAATTTTTATTTTACATTGGAGTAGATTTACAATGTTGTGTTGGTTTCAGGTGTACAGCAAACTGATTTAGTTATACACATATCTATTTTATTCAGATTTTTCCATATAGGTTATTACACAATATTGAGTAGAGTTCCCTGTGGTATACAGTAGGTCCATGTTGATTATTTTCTATAAAGTAGTGTGTATATGTTAATCCCAACTTCCTAATTTATCCCTCCCCTGCCACCTTTCCCATTGGGTACCATAAGTTTGTTTGCTAAGTCTGTGAGTCTCTTTCTGTTTTGTAAATAAGTTCATTTGAATAATTTTTTCGATTCCACATATAAGTGCTAACACATGATATTTTATCTTTGACTTACTTCATTTAGTATGATAATCTAAAGTCCATTCATGTTGCTGCAAAATGCATTATTTCATTCTTTTTTATGGCTGAGTAATATTCTATTGTATATATGTACACATCTTCTCTATCCATTCCTCTGTCAATGGACATGTAGGTTGCTTCCATGTCTTGGCTATTGTAAATAGTGCTTCAATGAACTTCAGTGTGCATGTATCTTTTGGAAGTATGATTTCCTCTGGATAAATGCACAGGAGTGGGATTGCTGGATCATAAGGTAGCTCTATTTTTAGTTTCATAAGGAACCTCAATACTGTTTTCCAAAGTGGTTGTACCAATTTACATTCTCACCAACAGTGTAGGAGGGTTCCCTTTTCTCCACACCCTCTCCAGCATTTACTGTTTGTAGATATTTTGTTGATAGCCATTCTGACCAGTGTGAAGTGATACCTCATTGTAGTTTTGATTTGCATTTCTCTGATAATTGGCAATGTTGAGCATCTTTTCATGTGTCTTTCGGCCATCTGTATGTCTTCTTTGGAGAAATGTCTATTTAGATCTTCTGTCCATATTTTGATTGGGTTGTTTGGTTTTTTTTTGATATTGAGCTGCATGAGATGTTTGAATATTTTGGAGATTAATCCCTTATTGGTCACGTTGTTTGCAAATATTTTCTCCCATTCTGTGGGTTCTATTTACATTTTATTTTTGGTTTCCTTTGCTGTGCAAAAGCTTTTAAGTTTAATTAGGTCCTATTGGTTTATTTTTGTTTTTATTTTCATTACTCTAGGAGGTGAATCCAAAAAGATATTGCTGTGATTTATGTCAAAAAGTGTTGTGCCTATGTTTTCCTCTAAGACTTTTATAGTATCCATTCTTACATTTAGGTCTTTTATCCATTTTGTGTTTATTTTTGTGTATGGTGTTAGAGAATGTTCTAATTTCATTCTTTTACATGAGACTGTCCAGTTTTCCCAGCACCACTTATTGAAGAGACTGTCTTTTCTCCTTTGTATAGTCTTGCCTCCTTGGTCATAGATTAATTGACCATAGGTGTGTGGGTTTATTTCTGGGCTTCCTATCCTGTTCCATTGATCTATATTTCTGTTTTTGTGCCACTGCCATCCTGTTTTGATTACTGTAGCTTTATCGTATAGTCTGAAGTCAGGGCGCCTGATTCCTCCAGCTCCATTTTTCTTTCTCAAGATTGCTTGGGCTATTCAGGGTCTTTTGTGTTTCCATGCAAACGTTAAGATTTTTCGTTCTAGATCTGTAAAAAAATGGCATTGGTAATTTGATAGGGGTTGCATTGACTCAGTAGATTACCTTGGTTAGTATAGTCATTTTGACAATATTGATACTTGAAATCCAAGAACATGATATATCTTTCCATTTGTTTGTTTTGTCTTTGATTTATTTCATCAGTGTCTTATAGTCTTTGGAGTACAGGTCTTTTGCCTCCTTAGGTATGTTTATTCTTAGATATTTCATTCTTTCCATGCAAGACTAGATGGGATTGTTTCCTTAATTTATCTCTCTGATCTTTTGTTGTTAGTGTGTAGAAATGCAACAGATTTCTGTGTATTAATTTTGTATCCTGCAACTTTACCAAATTCATTGAAGAGCTCTGGTAGTTTTCTGGTAGCATCTTTAGGGTTTTTCTAAGTATAGTATTATGTCATCTGCAAACAGTGACAGTTTTACTTCTTCATTTCCAATCTGGATTCCTTTTATTTCTTTCTCTTCTCTAGTTGCCATGGCTAGGACTTCCAAAACTATGTTGACTGAAAGTGGCAAGAGTGGACATCCTTGTCTTGTTGCTGATCTTAGAGGAAATGCTTTCAGCTTTTCACCATTAAGTATTATGTTAGCCATGAGTTTGTCATATATAGCCTTTATTATGTTGAGGTATGTTACCTCAATGCCCCCTTTCTGGAGAGTTTTTATCATAAATTGGTGTTGAATTTTGTCAAAAGTTTTCTGCATCTACTGAGATGATCATGTGGTTTTTATTCTTCAGTTTGTTAATGTGGTGTATCACACTGTTTAATTTGTAGATATTGAAGAATCCTTGCATTCCTGGGATAAATCCCACTTGATCATGGTGTATAATCCTTTCAATGTATTGTTGGATTCAGTTGGCTAGTATTTTGTTAAGGATTTTTGTAACTGTGTTCATCAGTGATACTGGCCTGTGATTTTCTTTTCTTGTGATATATTTGTCTGGATTTGGTATCAGAGTGCTGGTGGTCTCATAGAATGAGTTTGGGAGTGTTCCTTACTCTGCAATTTTTTGAAATAGTTTCAGAAGGATAGGTGTTAACTCTTCTCTGTTTGCTAGAATTCACTTGTGAAGCCATCTGGTCCTGGGCTTTTGTTTGTTGGAAGTTTTTTTAATCACAGTTTCAATTTCAGTACTTGTGATTGGTCTATTCATATTTTCTGTTTCTTCCTGGTTCAGTTTTGGGAGATTGTACCTTTCTAAGAATCTGTCCATTTCTTCTAGCTTGTCCATTTTATTGGCATATAACTGCTTATAGTACTCTTTTATGATCCTTTATATTTCTGTGGTGTCAGTTGTAACTTCTTTTTCATTTGTAATTTTATTCATTTGAGCCTGTTTTTTTTCTTGATGAGTCTAGCTAAAGGTTTATCAATTTTGTTTATGTTTTCAAAGAACCAGCTTTTAGTTTCGTTGATCTTTTCTACTGTTTTCTTTATCTCTATTTCATTTATTTCTGCTCTGATCTTTATGATTTCTTTCCTTCTGCTAACTTTGGATTTTGTTTGTTTTCTCTAGTTGCCTTAGGTATAAAGTTAAGTTGTTTATTTGGGATTATTCTTGTTTCCTGAAGTAAGATGGTATTGTTATAAACTTCCCTCTTAGAACTGCTTTTGCTGCGTCCCATAGGTTTTGGGTCATCATGTTTTCATTTTCTTTTGTCTCTAGATGTTGTTTGACTTCCTCTTTTATTTCTTTGGTGATCCATTGGTTGTTGAGTAGCATATTGTTTAGCCTCCACGTGTTTCTGTTTTTTTACAGTTTTTTCCTTGAAGTTGATTTTTAATCTTATAGCATTGTGGTCAGAAAAGATGCTTGATATGATTTTAATTTTCTTAAGTTTACTGAGGCTTGCTTTATGGCCCATTATATGTTCTATCCTAGAGAATGTTCTATGTGTATTTGAAAAGAATGCATATTCTGCTGCTTTCAGTTGAGATGCTCTATAAACATCAGTTAAGTCCATCTGGTCTAATGTGTCATTTAAGTCCTGTGTTTCCTTATTGATTTTCTGTCTGGATGAACTGTCCATTGAGGTAAGTAGGGTGTTAAAGTCCCCCACTATTATTGTGTTACTGTCAGTTTCTCCTTTTATAACTGTTAATATTTGCTTTATATATTGAGGTGCTCCTATTTTGGATGCATATATATTTACAATTGTTATGTCTTCTTCTTGGATTGATCCCTTGATTGTTATGTAGTATCCTTCTTTGTCTCTTGTAACAGTGTTTATATTAAAGTCTATTTTGTCTGATGTGAGTATTGCTACTCCAGCTTTCTTTTGATTTCCTTTTGCATGGAATACCATTTACCAGCCCCTCACTTTCAGTCTGTATGTATCCCTAGATCTGAAGTGGGTCTCTTGTAGACAGATATATATGGGTGTTGTTTTTGTATCCATTCAGCCAGTCTGTCTTTTGGTTGGAGCATTTAATCCATTTACATTTAAGGTAATTACCAGTATGTATATTCTTATTGCCATTTTGTTCATTGATTTTGATTTGTTTTTATAGGTCTTTTTTCTTCCCTTCCTCTTTTGTTTCATTCTCTTGTGATTTGATAACTAACTTTAGTGTTGTGTTTGGATTCCTTTTTCTTTTTTGTGTGTGTATCTATTGTAGACTTTTGGTTTGCAGTTCCCATAACATTTTGATATATCAGTCTATATATAAGCAAAATTGTTTTAAGTTGCTGGTCTCTTAATTTCAAATGCATTTCCAATATCCTGCATTTGTACTCTCTTCTTCTCATTTTTGGTTTTGATATCATATTTGTGTGTGGATGGTTTCCTACATTTGCTGTATGTTTGCCTTTACTGGTAAGCTTTCCCATTGGTAATTTTCTTATTTCTAGTTGTGGCCTATGCTTTTCCACCTAGAGAAATTCCTTTAGCATTTGTTGTAAAGCTGGTTGGGTGGTGCTGAATTCTGTTAGCTTTCGTTTGTCTTTAAAGCGTTTGACTTCTCCATTGAATCCAAATGAGAGCCTTGCTGGCTAAAGTATTCTTGGTTGTAGGTTTTTCCCTTTCATCACTTTAAATATATCTTGACACTCCCTTCTGGCCTGCAGAGTTTCTGCTGAAATATCAGCTGATAACCTTATGGGGATTCCCTTGTATGTCATTTGTTGCTTTCCCCTTGATGCTTTTAATATTTTCTCTTTGTCTTTAGTGTTTTTTCAGTTTGATTAATATGTGTCTCAGCATATACCTCCTTGGGTTCATCCTGTAGGGTACTCTCTGTGCTTCCTGCACTTGAGTGTTTGCTTTCTGAAGTTAGGGAAGTTTTCAGCTATAATATCTTCGAATATTTTCTCAGGTCCTTTCTCTTCCTCTTCTTCTGGGACCCTTATAATGTGAATGTTAGTACATTTAATGTTGTCTCAGAGGTATCTGAGACTGTCCTCATTTCTTTTCATTCATTTTTCTTTATTCTGTGGCAGGATTTCCATCATTCTGTCTTCCAGCTCACTTATCCATTCTTCTGCTTCATTTATTCCTTCTTGTGTTTTTTTCATTTCAGTTATTGTATTGTTCAACTCTGTTTGTCTTTTATATCTTCTAGCTCTTTGTTAAATATTTCTTGTATCTTCTTGGTCTGTATCTCCATTCTTTTTCCAACATCTTGGATTACCTTTACTATCATTACTCTGAATTCTTTTTAGGTAGATTTCCTATCTCCACTTCACTTAGTTGTTCTTCTGGGGTTTTATCTTGTTCCTTCCTCTGGAACATACTCCTCTACCATTTCATTTTGTCTAACTTTCTGTTTGTGGTCCCACAGGCTGACGGACTCTAGTTCCTCTTGCTTCTGATGTCTGCCCCCTAGTGGGTGAGGCTGATCTAAGAGGTTTATGCAGGCTGCCTGCTGGGAGGGACTTGTGCCTGCCCACTGGTGAGTGAAGCTGAGTCTTGTCCCTTTGGTGGGCAGGACCATGTCAGGGAGTGTGTTTAGAGGCAGCAGTGAGCTCAGGAAGACTTTAAGCAGCCCATCTGCTGATAGGTGGGGTGCTGTTCCTGCCCTGTTGGCTGTTTGGCCTGAGGCCTCCCAGCACTGGAGCTTATGGACTGTTGGTTGGGGCCAGGTCTTGGCATCAAAATAGCGGCCTCCAGGACAGCTCAAGCCAATGAGTACTCCCCAGTTCCTCCGTCATCAGTGTCCTTGTCCCTGTAGTGAGCCACCACTGCCCTCCACTTTCCCAGGAGACCCTCCAAAATCAGCAGGTAGATCTGGCCCAGGCTCCTATGCAATCACTGCTTTTTCCCCTGGTGTGCACAACACCTAATGTGTACCCTCCAAGAGTGGAGTTTCTGTTTCCCACAGTCCTGTGGAGCTCCTGCAATCAAGCCCCACTGGCCTTCAAAGCCAAATGCTCTGGGGGGTCCTCCTGATGCCAGGACCCCAGAGTGGGGAGCCTGACGTGGGGCTCAGAATTCTCACTCCATCTCATTGTGGCTTCTTCTTTGTCTTTGGGAGTAGAATATCTTTTTTTTTGTAGGTTCCAGTCTTTTTCATCGATGGTTGTTCAGCCATTAGTTGTGACTTTTTTCTTTTTGTGAGAGGAGGTGAGCTCAGGTCCTTCTACTTCTACTCTGCCATCTTGTCTTTGGTCTGAGATCCTCCTTTGGTGTTTAAATTCATGTTCCACTCCTTTCCTTACCTCACCAGTCTCATAGGATGGCACTCTTCCCCTCCATTTGAATCCCTGCCAAATTGGTCTTTAAAATTTTCCCAAATATTTAATTTTCTTTCTAGCTACAGGAGCCTTCTGCAGGCAGTGGGTTTTCTCTTTATTTTGATCTCTATTAGCCTTCCTTAAGCCAAAATCCCAGGGAACTTCAATTGTGCTTGAGATCAGGAGCACTCTGCATCCATCAACTTCCACACTCAGAGGTCTGGAGCTGGTATGTTAATTTGTAGAGTTTGTTTCTTTCCTAGGCCAATGGCTTCATCTTGCTGGTATATCAGTGCTCAGTCTCTTCCATAGTGACTTAGTGGCTTCACATCTCAGACCCTTTCCCCTCAATGCTGACCTCCTTTCTACCTTGGACCCTGAATTTGATCCTAGACGCTTTTTTGCAATGGCATGAGGAGGTCATTGTGATTCTGTAGAAACAATTGTTAAGTCCCAAAAGGTAAGCCTCTGTTCTAGAGTGAGCCTCCAAGGACACTCTTGGAAATAAATTGCTTTTCTAAACTTAGATTCCATGGGAGTTTCCAAGGCTTTTCTGGGGAGGGTGGTCTCACGAAGAGGCATCAGGAATCAGACTCAATGTAAGGGAGAGCCATGAAACACAATGAAAAACACAGGGGCTGTGGGAAATGAAATCCTGAGGCAAAAGAAAAGGAAGCCAAGTAGGGCAGGAATTTGATTTGAATACTTTCAGGAAGTCCCTGGAAGAATGAACTTGAAGGAGCCCAGGCATTTCTGGAGCTTTTGATACTCCAGCAGATATGCAGACAGAATTTGTGGTCTACTCCCTGGGTCCTTGGCTGATGGGCATGATGATAATAGATTCCCTCCCTTCTGAAGAATATGGCAGTCAACTGTCCTTGACTCGACCCCTGCCTCCCAGACAACTTGCTATTCTCCAGTACCTCCATCTCCACAGAGCCTCCTAGGTGGTCAGTCACTGCTCTGAGGGCACCTGCCATGCTCAGCTGGCCCTTGCACCGTGCCTGGCATGAAGTAGGTACCATTTGCTTATTAAATAAAAACAAAGTTCTTTCTAATTTCCCATGAAAGTTGAGGTCTAAATCAACTAAATTAATAACAAGGCAATTCACTTTAAAATTAACATTTACGGGCTTCCCTGGTGGTGCAGTGGTTGAGAGTCTGCCTGCCGATGCAGGGGACATGGGTTCATGCCCCGGTCCGGGAAGATCCCACATGCCACGGAGCAGCTGGGTCCATGAGCCATGGCCGCTGAGCCTGCGTGTACCGAGCCTGTGCACCGCAACGGAAGAGGTCACAACAGTGAGAGGCCCGCGTACCGCAAAAAATAAATAAATAAATAATAAAATTAACATTTACTTTGAAACCCTATAATTTTTTTAAAGAGCAGGGATGATAGAATAGATTTAAAACCTACTGAATGCCTGATACTGTGTAAAGTGCTTTACACACATTATTTGGTTTAATCTTGAATTTAATATCTAGGAATTATCTACAACATTTTATAAATCAAAACACAAGAATAGAAGTGGCATACCCAAGTAAGTCAGAGAGTTCAATTTCCAGCCTAGTTCTGCTAACTCCAAAGACTGGGCTTCACCATTTCCTCACAATGTTGCAAAATGAAGAGTTTTCAGTATATGATTTATTAAATCCCAGATTAGATTTTTCTCTGTAATTGAGCAGATACTAATTTCTAATTCTTATAAGAGCTGGTTTTAAGCATAAGAAGCTTAATATGTGTGTACCATATATTTAAAAACACTAATACATCTACTGAAATTCATGACTAAAATCACAAAACTAGGGTGCTTTCTAAATAGAGTTCTTGTTCCCTCTCTGTTTTTTGTTTGTTTGTTTTAATTTTTCTCTAAGCCAAGTTAAAAGCAGAGTAAAAGGGAGGAACTTAGTGGTAGACCATTCCACTGAGAAGAGTGATTTGTCTTCGTTAGTATTCCAATTTTTAGTATGCAAATTATATGCACTTTTACTTTCTCTTATTTATACCAGTGGCAAATTATAATTCACTCCCACTGAGGGAATGCCACTGAAAATGAAAAAAAGCCTAATCTTTAAAATTATCCAGACTTCCTTTGATTTGGGTGAGAATGTAGGGGCCTGCCTGAATGCACGTGGTCAGCTAAAGGACTTTTCAAAGTTTTTTCTAGTCTAGGAGCCATTTAATTATTCTGTTTTCCTGATTCTCCCTCCTATTTTAATATTTCTAAAAGCAGGAAGCTCTTTAGTATTGAAACAGATATTTAAAGTTTTGATATCTCTTTATTTTACCCCATTTTGGGGGTTGCATCTCAAAGTTGATGGTATCTCTGAATTGAGTGAATCTAGGAATGTTTTGGGGGAAGTTCAGGAGCTGTTCTGATTCCCTTTAACTCTTCTCCCTCCACCCCAAGGAATACGGGACTGACTGGAGTCCAGGTTGTCCTGATAATATTTCCTTCCAAAGGTTCTCCTAGTTGGGTAATGTCACAATCCTCTAGCATCCATTAGTTCCTCATCTATAACATATCACGATTACCTGCTGTTCCTTATGTTTTGGGATACTCTTCCTTTGTTTAATATGTAAGATCTATGTAATTTGGAATGTTTCTGATCTAAGCAGAAAGAATCCAAATGCCAAGATGTAGAGGTGAGCAGCACATGGTCTCCTGGAGCTGTCAAAGATGAGTTAGGAGGTACCAAGTGCAAACATCTCCAAATTAGTGCCAGCCTGACTCCCCCTGTGGTCATGGAGGTTAAATCAGGAGGCTGTGATGGAATAAAGATTTTTCTTTCTCTCCTCTTTCTGATGTGAGCCTGGCTCAGGTGGTTCACTTTAGAGCTATGCTAAGTCTGGTCATCCCCAGCTCCCTGAGAGGGACTTTGTGACAACCACATACGCTCCCCATTTGTATGAACAAGATTGATCTTCTCTTCCTTGTATGACTGCAGAACCCCAAAGGGCCAAGGGGTCTGGGTAAGGTCTTCATGATGCTTGCATGTGATGGGTTTATTTCTCCTTTATGTTTTCTTCCTACCATGACTGCTTTGTTTTCCAAGTGTCCTTTTTGAATTTTCCTTCATGGTGCCCACCCAGCTGAGATGCTATGTACGCAATAATGTCTACCTCTTACCATATCTAGTGGGATACACTGTGGTCAGCATTTCTAACTGCCAAGAATTTAAACAATGCCATTTATAATACAACTATACACAGATTAACAGAATGTTGAAGGTGACATGCTACTCCCACATTCTATGCATAAAGAAGACAAGAAGTTTCTGGAGAGCTCATTCAAGGGGAGAGTTATAGAAGGGGGTTTTATGGAAGTAGTTGGTTCTTGATGTAGTAGAGAGCCTTAGGGAGGGAGGTAGTGCTCCCCCCGCAGCATGCCAAGTGAGCACTAGGGCTCCACGGTAACCTCTCAGAGTCTGAGTTTGACCCCCAGAAGGGAAGCTGCCTCACTGGCTGGAGGCTGGCTGAGCTGAGGGTATCCACAGGTCCATCCTAGTGCAGTGAGGGGTGGTGAGATCCTTCCTGAGAGAAACTGACCATGTTCCCTGGAGTTTGCACATATACAGGAATGTACTAGCTTATCCCTCTTGTCTTTGTAACTGCACAGGGAGAAGGCTGATAGGAGCAGTCTGTGATGTCTGGAAGACTAGAGAAGGCAGCTAGGGAGAGCTACACTCACCTTTTTGTGTGATACAATGTGAGCATTTCTATGGGGAAAATGAAGTCATGGGTGGTAACCTGGCAAAAATTGTCCCAAAGATACAAGGCCCAAGACAATTTTGGTGGTCAGGGAATTCCAGCAGTAGCAGTTGTGCAGATGGACCACCAGGGCAGGAGTGGGGACTGGAGCTGGGGCAAAAAGTCATCAGGGGGGCAGATCACCCTCAAGGCAGGACTCCCCATGAGCTTTGGAAAACCCTTCTTGTACCCCAAGAAAGAGCCATCACGTGGCCCTCTGCCCAAGGGGAAACCCAGCAGCACTTTGGATGAGAGACTTCTCTTTTTCTCTGATCCTATTCCCACCTGCTGGAATCTGGAGGTTCAGGAAGCAGGATGCAGAGGGAAGAGGAGTGTGGACACTGCACAGCCCCACTCAAGGGCCAGGCTTGTGCTGTGAAATGGACCTGAGGCTGAAGCTTACATTAAATTAGTAAGTCGGGTCAGCTGGGATCATTTTATAAGGAGGCTCTTCTAACTACTGAAACCGACCGAAAATCTCCATTATCTGTCTGAGACACCATCAAGAAGTGAGAAAAGAGCTCGAAAGAGGCAGGTTGGAAGTGACTGGAGAAAAAATAAAGCCTGTTCCTGATTGAATCTCAGCAAAGTTAGCTGTTCAAAAAGCTGGTTACTCAGCTTAGGTCACAGATGAAAACATTCAGGATGAGCTGCCAACATGCATTGCATTGCTCTCCTGGGCTGGCTCCACTCTTCAGGATTTGAGGGGTTGTGTTTTAATTCAAGGGCGCCTCTCCTTTGCTGGTAGGATGTTATTAATCTTTCTTAGGGTGAAGAATAGAATTGTAAAATAATGATAAGGAATTATTATAAAATAAAGATTATAATAAATTATAATAACAGCAACCAATATTTGACAATATCAGAAGGAGACACATTTGATTGTCCACAGTGGGGTGGAGATGGGGACAGATTCTACTGGCATCTAGTGAGTAGAGGCCAGGGATGCTGTTTAACATCCTACAATGCACAGGAGAGTTGCTTCAACAAAATGTCAATGGTACTAAGGCTCAGAAACCCTGAATTAGACCCTCATCCCATTATCACAGGAATGTAACAATATACATATCTTAAAATAACCTTTTTTTTAAATTTTAGAATAGTTTTAGATTAATAGAAAAGTTGCAAATACAGCGCAGGGAGTTCCCATACACCCAGTATCTATATCTTAGAATGGTAACATTTGCACAACTAATGAACCAATATTGATACTTAGTTATTAACGAATGTCCATACTTTATTTAGATTTCCTTAGTTTTTGCTAATGACCCATTTCTCTTCCAGCATCCCATGTTACATTCAGTTGTCATGTCTCCTTAGGCCCTTTAGACTATGGCAAATTTTCAAGCTTTTCTTGGTTTGGAGGCCGTTGACAACTTTGAGGAGTACTGGTCAGGTATTTTGTAGACTGTCTTTTAGTTCAGGTCCGTCTGATGCTTTTTCACAGCTAGACTGGGGTTATGGGCTTTTGGAAGGAAGAACACAGAGGTCAAATGTCATTCTCATCATAGCATATGAGAGGTACATGTTATTAACATGACTTGTCACTGTAGATGTTAACCTTTATCCTTCAGCTGAGCTAGCATTTGTCAGTAAAGTTAGTCTCTCTCCACCCCTTCCTGTACTGTACTCTTTGGACAAAATTCACTATGTGAAGCTCACATTTAAGGAAAGGGGAATTGTGCTCCATCTCCTTTCAGGGGGAGTATCTACATATATTATTTAGAATTTTAAGCACTGGAGATTTGTCTATTCCCTCCCATTGATTTATGTAGGTATTCAATCATGTGTTTATATCAGTGTAGCAGATTGAACGGCGGCCCCCCCAAAAGATATGTCCACATCCTAGCCCTTGCAGCCTGTGAGTGTGACCTTATTTGGGAAATGGGTCTTTGCAAATGTAATTAAATAAGGATCTTGAGATGAGATCATCCTGAATCATCTAGGTGGGTCCTAAATCCAAGGACATGTGTTCTTTTTCTTTCTTTTTTTTTTTCCTTATATAAGGAAATGATCAATAGATAGTCTTTTTTTTGTTGTTGGGGTAAAGTTATTTTACAATGTTGTGTTAGTTTCTACTGTACAGCAGAGTGAAGTAGAGTTCCCTATGCTATACTGCAGGTTCTTATTAGTTATCTATTTATACATATTAGTGTATATATGTCAATCCCAATCTCCCAATTCATCCCTAGGTAATCATTTTTAATTTTTTACATTTTTCAAAATTATATATGATTTTTTTGAATTTTATTTTTTATAGAGAAGGTTCTTATTAGTTTTCTATTTTATACATATTAATGCATATATGTCAATCCCAATCTCCCAATTCATCCTACCAGACAAGTGTTCTTATAATAGAAAGAAGACAGAGGAGAAGGCCATGCGAAGATGAAGGCAGAGATTGGAGTGATGTAGCCACAAGTAAAGCACTGTGTGGAGCTACCAGGAGCTAAAGAGGCAAAGAATAGATTCTCCCATAGATCCCATCACAGAGCATTGCCCTGCTGACACCTTGATTCCAGACTTCTGGCCTTTAGAACTTTAGAAATTCCTGTTGTTTTAAGCCACCTAGTTTGTTATGGCAGCCATAGGAAACTGATGCAATCAGTATGGGCTACGGATACTTATGCTTTTTATATATGGACTTTTGTATATGCAGTAAGTCCCCTACATACGAATGAGTCCCGTTCTGAGAGCACGTCTGTAAGTCCAATTTGTTCATAAGTCCAGCAAAGTTAGCCTAGGTACCCAACTAACTCAATTGGCTATGCAGTAAGTCCCCTACATATGAACCTTCAAGTTGCAAACTTTCAAAGATGCAAATGTGCCCCTGTAATGCCAGCTGTTGTACTGTACTACTGTACTTTTCAAGGTAGAGTACTGTAAGGTTAAAAATGTTTTCTTTATTTTTGTGTTTGTTTTTTATGTATTATTTGTGTGAAAAGTATTATAAACCTATTACAGTACAGTACTATAGAGCCGATTGTGTTAGTTGAACTTATGAACGCACTCTCGGAACAGAACTTGTTCGTATGTAGGGGACTTAGTGTATAGTACTGTACTGTAATAGGTTTATAATACTTTTCACACAAATAATACATAAAAAACAAACACAAAAAATAAAGAAAACATTTTTACTCTTACAGTACAGTACTTTGAGAAGTACAGTAGTAGAGTATAACAGCTGGCATACAGGGGAACGTTCGCATCTTTGAAAGTTTGCAACTTGAATGTTCGTATGTAGGTGACTTACAGTAATCCATATACAATTTTTACATATGAGCTTATTCATATAATCCAGTACTACGTTATTTATTTTATTGCTCAAATTTTTCCAGCTCTGGTCATTGGGAACTCTTTCAGTTGGCAGCAGCAGTTTTTCCCAGGCATCCCTACCTCCCTGGTGTATGTTGCCAGTCCTTTGAGTACCCTCTCCAAGGTCTAGGGCCTGACCCTGCTTGGCAAAGTCTGAGTCAGTTCTGCCTGGAACCTGGCCGTCTCCAAATCCTAAACCGGAAAGTGACCTTTAATGTTTTATTACTGTCTAATTATTCTAGCACCCATCAGTACACCCAGGAATGTTAGCACTGCTTTCCAGAAGGCCTGCCACAGAGAAAAGAATTAAGCAAGAATGCTGGCACTGTGCAGGTTTTTCTATGCCCCCATCCTAAATTTTTCACACATTTTAGCCATATCCTTGCATAGCATTAATGAGAGGAGACAGAAGCAAAAACATGCTGCCAGACAGCTTCAAAGTTGGCCTCCTTCACCGATATATTTTCATGAGAAGGCAAAGGTAAAGACAAGTTTTCTGTTGGCAAATTCGAAATTCCAGGTACTCTAGGTCAGGCATACATCTGATTAAGCAGGCGTCTTTAGATAGCTGAAATGAAAGCCAATATCCTAGCTTCCCAGAGGAATTTCCTAGAAGAGTTGAGGCTTACAATCACAGTTGTTCTTCAGATGTAATATGAAGAAACAAAAACTTCTTTGTAATTT